>NC_141583.1:1781120-2006566 GCF_036417535.1 Chlamydotis macqueenii | reverse complement strand
TTGGGCGGCCAGGCTGCTCGGAGCCAAAGTGGGAGGAGTAAGGAGTCCTGTGGCCGGGACACCAGAGCCAGGCCCTGCTCAGGCTCTTGGGGAGGGCTTGTGCTGTGCCCTCTGCGTGCAGAGCGAGGGCCAGGCGGGCGCTGCGCGGAGCAGGACGCTCAGGGGGGCTGGCTGGGCACAGCGGACGCGGCGGGCAGTGTGGCCAAGCTGGTGGCCCTGGCCCCTCCAGCTGCCGGGCAGCCCTGGGAACAGGGCACTGCTCGGCGCGGGGATCTCCTCCTCGCTTCTGACGCTTGTCCCTGGCTCCTGTGTTCCAGGCTCAGCTCTCTCGCACCAGGATGTCTTGCTACGACCTGTGCCCACCGAAAACCAGCGTGGCCGTGCCCCAGCCCATCGCCGAGAGCTGCAACGAGCTGTGCGCCCGCCAGTGCCCCGACTCCTCGGCCTTCATCCAGCCGCCCCCCGTCGTCGTCACCTTCCCCGGCCCCATCCTCAGCTCCTTCCCCCAGCAAGCCGTGGTGGGCTCCTCCGGAGCACCCGCCTTTGGGGGCTCCCTGGGGCTGGGGGGCCTGTACGGCGCCGGGGCCACGCAGGGCTCGGGGGGCCTCTGCACCTTTGGCAGACCCTACGCTTCTCCCGCCTGCAGCCCCTGCGCCTTGCCCCGCTACACCAGGAAGCTGTGGGACACCTGCGGGCCCTGCTAGACCCAGCCCAGCCCCCCGCCCCCATGCCAACACCACCACCCTTGCACGGCTGAGCTGGCGCACACCAGGCCCTGAGGAGCGCTGAGCCTCCCCAGCCAACTCCTGGGCAGCTGCCAGTGCCGCGCACCCTTGGCCCTTCCCTGCCCTCTGCTCTCCCCACTTTCCCTCTCCTCCCAGCTCAGAGACGGGACAGGAGATGGACCCAAAAGGCTCTGCGGGGCTCCTGGGCCAAGTCTTGGGCATCTGGAATGCTACACCAAGGAGGCACCCGGAGCCAGAAGCCATGCTCTGCTCAAGATCCTTCTGCCTCCTCCAACACGTGGCCACCAGCCTGCCTGGCTCTTGCCCAGCGTCTCTCTGCCAACGTCTCCTGCCCCTCTGGGCACAATAAAGGTTTCCTGCATCCACGTGCTGTCTCCCTCCCTCCTTGTGCCAAGCCGGGAAGAGCCCGGGGGTGGGTGCCCATGAGCCGTGGGAGGTCAGGTGCTGGTGCTGAGATGGGCAGGTGAGGTGAGGGTGGGTGGTGTTGGGAGAGCGAGGATGCAGGCATGCCTGAGGGGAAGGCATCAAGAAGATGGAGCCAGGCTCTTCTTGGAGGTGTCCAGTGCAGGAGAAGAGGCAGTGGCAGCAGCTGGAGCACAGAAGGCTGCGCCTCAACATCCCAAAGCTCTTTCTTATTTTCACTGGGCACTGTCCACGTTGGCCCGGGAGGCTGCGGAGTCTGCGTCCTTGGAGCCGCGCAAAGCCGTCTGGACAGGGTGCTGAGCAGCCAGCTCTGGGCGAGCCTGCTGAAGGGACCAGCGTGAGCAGCTGCCCTGCAAAGGGCTCCTGGCAGAGGAATGAGGCTGCGGCTTCTGTGACTGAAGGTCTGCGGCGCAGAGGCGAGGAGCAGCGAGTGTGTTGGTCTGTGCTGAGAGGGAGAAGGGGAAGGGGAGAGGGAAATGGGAAGGGGCAAGGGGCTGGGGAAGGAGAGGAAAGAGAAGGGGAAGGCGAATAAGAAGGGGAAGATGAAGGAGAGAAAGGGGAAAAAGAAGGGGAAAGAACAGGGAGGTGAAGGGGACAGGGCAGAGGCAGGGGAAGCCTCCACTTTGCTCTCTCCCCCAGGGCCTGAAGTAGAGCCATGGAGGCACAAAGGGCTGGATGCCAGCCCCTGCAGCAAGCGCCCTCAAGAATCATAGGATGGTTTGGGCTGGAAGGGACCTTTCAAGGTCATCTAGTCCAACCCCCCTGCAAAGAGCAGGGACATCTTCAAGCAGACCAGGTTGCTCAGAGCCCCGGTCAACATGACCTGCAATGTTTCCAGGGATGGGGCATCCACCACCTCTCTCGGCAAGCTGGGCCAGTGCTCCGCCAGCCTCAGGGTAAAAAATCTTTTCTTAATGTCTAGTCTAAATCTACCCCCTCTGTTTTGCCATCATTACCCCTTGTCCTGTCCCAACAGGCCCTACTGGAGAGTTTCTCCTCATCTTTCCTGTGTTTGTCCCCTTGAGGTACTGGAAGACGGCTACAAGGATTCCCCGGAGCCTCCTCTTCTCCAGCCTGAGCAGCCCCAGCTCTCTCAGCCTGGCCTCACAGCAGAGCTGCTCCAGCCCTCTCAGCATCTTGGTGGCCCTCCTCTGGACCCTCTCCAACTGGTCCGTGTCCTTCTGATGTTGGGGGCTCCAGAGCTGGACGCAGCGCTGCAGGGGGGTCTCACCAGAGCGGAGCAGAGGGGCAGGATCCCCTCCCTCGACCTGCTGGCCACGCTCCTCTCGGTGCAGCCCAGGATGCCGTTGGCCTTCTGGGCTGCAAGGGCGCATTGCCGGCTCACGTTGAGCTTCTCGTCCACCGTGACTCCCAAGTCCTGCTCAGGGCTGGTCTCGATCCATTCTCTGCCCAGCCTGGATTTGTGCCAGGCATTGCCCCGACCCACGCGCAGGACCGTGCCCTTGGCCTGGCTGGACCTGGTGAGGTTTGCGTCATGCGCAAGGGGGCTGGAGGTGTGCAAAGGCCCCAGGGCTCCATGTGCCACTGGCAGGGGAGCAGCCTGTGTTGAGGGCGAGTGAAGCTTAGAGCCCAGGCTGGGCTCTGAAGGAGAAACGCAGAGGCACGTGTGGCATGCAGGCTGGTTTTATTGGCGTGGAGAAAACGGCAGGAGGCAAAGGCAGGCAGGTTGTCCCCTATGGGCTTCAAGAGAGGTGTTCCTTCAGGCTTCTCCGGTTGGTGGCTGTTGCAGAGACAAGCAAGTGGCCTGTGGGCCGAGGGTGCAGTGGTGCATGTGGGCAGGGGCAGGAGCAAGGAGGAGGAGAGGCGGCATGGAGAGAGGGGAAGGAGAGGAGAGGTGAGGCTGAAGGGGCCAGGGGCTGTGGGGTTTTTGGGTGTGGGTCTAGCAGGGCCCGCAGGTGTCCCACAGCTTCCTGGTGTAGCGGGGCAAGGCGCAGGGGCTGCAGGCGGGAGAAGCGTAGGGTCTGCGAAGGTTGCAGAGGCCCCCCGAGCCCTGCGTGGCCCCGGCGCCGTACAGGCCCCCCAGCCCCAGGGAGCCCCCAAAGGCAGGTGCTCCGGAGGAGCCCACCACGGCTTGCTGGGGGAAGGAGCTGAGGATGGGCCGGGGAAGGTGACGACGACGGGGGGCGGCTGGATGAAGGCCGAGGAGTCGGGGCACTGGCGGGCACACAGCTCGTTGCAGCTCTCGGCGATGGGCTGGGGCACGCCACGCTGGTTTTCGGTGGGCACAGGTCGTAGCAAGACATCTCGGCACGGGATGGGCTGGTGCTCTGCAAGAGGGCAGAGGGTGCAATGAGCAGCAGAGGGAAGCGCCTCAAGCAGAGGGGCCGGGGCCAGAGCAGGGAGCCGGGAGGAGAAGCGCTCGCAGACTTACCCTGTTCCCTGAGGAGAAGGTGGCCAGAGCAGTGGTTGGCAGAGCCTGGCAGAGTATACCCCGGCCCCACCACTGCTCAGCACCACCTGGGCCAACTGGCAGAGGCGGCACTCCCTCCTGCTGAGGAAGATGGGGCTGTTTGGCTGCTGCCCCTCCCTGAGTCAGCATCCCCTCGCCACCCCAGCACATGCCACTGGCGAGCCTTTCCTCCCCTTCCTCCTCTGTGGGCAGCCCGACAGCAACCACCTCCCCCGGCAACAAAGCTCCAGGGACACTGTCCAGGGGCCAGTGCGGCTGGGCCAGCGCTGGCAGCAGCCTGTGCCCCGTGGGCCCGGCTGGGGATCTGTGCTCCTTGCACGCGGAGGAAGAGCTCGCGGGGTCTTCTCCCCCAGCCCTGCAGAGGCCCATGGCCAATGCCCGCAGGCGGATGGGAGCCGGAGCCGTTGGGCCGGCGAGTGATGCATGGTGCTGAGCAGGCAGTGCCCAAGAGGAGGGCCTTTGATTTGTGCTTTCGTAACCTCGCGCCTCTCGAGATAGCAGGCACGCGGCGTACGTCATGCAGTGGCTGGCGTGCGGGCGGCCTCTGCAAGGCCTCCTTCTTGGCCTGCGCCAGCAGCCTGCTCTTCCCTGTTGCTCTGCAAAGAAGGCACGGGGCTGCCCAGAGACCAAGCCCTTGCGGAAGAGCTCTGGCATGCGGGGCGCTTGCAGTCAGCCTTTGTCACGCTGCGTGCCCTCTTACGCAGCGCGATAATGAGAAGCGAGCGGGGCCCATTTGGCCCTGAGGTGGCAGCTGGCAAGTGTCCCAGCAGGGGAATTGCAGAGCTGATGGAGCGGGTTGGGGCTGGGGAGAAACCGGCGTCAGCAAAACAGCCCCGTGCCACGCAGGGAGGAGGCAGGGGCTCGGCCGCCGCAGGCCACGTGCCCCCAGCGCGGCCACATCCTCCCCGCACTCGCCTGCCCGCCATAAAAGCGCTGCCCTCGGCCGGCACTGCCATCCACTGCTCCTGCCTCGCTCTGCTCAGGAAAAGGGTAGGTGGGTGCCTGCGGGTCTGTGCCTCCTGTGGCAGAGGCCGGCGCGGGGCCTTCCTGGCCAGGAGGGCTCTGAGAGCAGCGGGCGAGCTGGCAGCAGGCTTGGGCGGCCAGGCTGCTCGGAGCCAAAGCGGGAGGAGTAAGGAGTCCTGTGGCCGGGACACCAGAGCCAGGCCCTGCTCAGGCTCTTGGGGAGGGCTTGTGCTGTGCCCTCTGCGTGCAGAGCGAGGGCCAGGCGGGCGCTGCGCGGAGCAGGACGCTCAGGGAGGCTGGCTGGGCACAGCGGACGCGGCGGGCAGTGTGGCCAAGCTGGTGGCCCTGGCCCCTCCAGCTGCCGGGCAGCCCTGGGAACAGGGCACCGCTCGGCGCGGGGATCTCCTCCTCGCTTCTGACGCTTGTCCCTGGCTCCTGTGTTCCAGGCTCAGCTCTCTCGCACCAGGATGTCTTGCTACGACCTGTGCCCACCGAAAACCAGCGTGGCCGTGCCCCAGCCCATCGCCGAGAGCTGCAACGAGCTGTGCGCCCGCCAGTGCCCCGACTCCTCGGCCTTCATCCAGCCGCCCCCCGTCGTCGTCACCTTCCCCGGCCCCATCCTCAGCTCCTTCCCCCAGCAAGCCGTGGTGGGCTCCTCCGGAGCACCCGCCTTTGGGGGCTCCCTGGGGCTGGGGGGCCTGTACGGCGCCGGGGCCACGCAGGGCTCGGGGGGCCTCTGCACCTTCGCCAGACCCTACGCTTCTCCCGCCTGCAGCCCCTGCGCCTTGCCCCGCTACACCAGGAAGCTGTGGGACACCTGCGGGCCCTGCTAGACCCAGCCCAGCCCCCCGCCCCCATGCCAACACCACCACCCTTGCACGGCTGAGCTGGCGCGCACCAGGCCCTGAGGAGTGCTGAGCCTCCCCAGCCAACTCCTGGGCAGCTGCCACTGCCGCGCACCCTTGGCCCTTCCCTGCCCTCTGCTCTCCCCACTTTCCCTCTCCTCCCAGCTCAGAGACGGGACAGGAGATGGACCCAAAAGGCTCTGCGGGGCTCCTGGACCAAGTCTTGGGCATCTGGAATGCTGCACCAAGGAGGCACCCGGAGCCAGAAGCCATGCTCTGCTCAAGATCCTTCTGCCTCCTCCAACACGTGGCCACCAGCCTGCCTGGCTCTTGCCCAGCGTCTCTCTGCCAACGTCTCCTGCCCCTCTGGGCACAATAAAGGTTTCCTGCATCCAAGTGCTGTCTCCCTCCCTCCTTGTGCCAAGCCGGGAAGAGCCCGGGGGTGGGTGCCCATGAGCCGTGGGAGGTCAGGTGCTGGTGCTGAGATGGGCAGGTGAGGTGAGGGTGGGTGGTGTTGGGAGAGCGAGGATGCAGGCATGCCTGAGGGGAAGGCATCAAGAAGATGGAGCCAGGCTCTTCTTGGAGGTGTCCAGTGCAGGAGAAGAGGCAGTGGCAGCAGCTGGAGCACAGAAGGCTGCGCCTCAACATCCCAAAGCTCTTTCTTATTTTCACTGGGCACTGTCCACGTTGGCCCGGGAGGCTGCGGAGTCTGCGTCCTTGGAGCCGCGCAAAGCCGTCTGGACAGGGTGCTGAGCAGCCGGCTCTGGGCGAGCCTGCTGAAGGGGCCAGCGTGAGCAGCTGCCCTGCAAAGGCTCCTGGCAGAGGAATGAGGCTGCGGCTTCTGTGACTGAAGGTCTGCGGCGCAGAGGCGAGGAGCAGCGAGTGTGTTGGTCTGTGCTGAGAGGGAGAAGGGGAAGGGGAGAGGGAAATGGGAAGGGGCAAGGGGCTGGGGAAGGAGAGGAAAGAGAAGGGGAAGGCGAATAAGAAGGGGAAGATGAAGGAGAGAAAGGGGAAAAAGAAGGGGAAAGAACAGGGGAGGTGAAGGGGACAGGGAAGAGGCAGGGGAAGCCTCCACTTTGCTCTCTCCCCCAGGGCCTGAAGTAGAGCCATGGAGGCACAAAGGGCTGGATGCCAGCCCCTGCAGCAAGCGCCCTCAAGAATCATAGGATGGTTTGGGCTGGAAGGGACCTTTCAAGGTCATCTAGTCCAACCCCCCTGCAAAGAGCAGGGACATCTTCAATCACACAGGTTGCTCAGAGCCCCGTCCAACATGACCTGCAATGTTTCCAGGGATGGGGCATCCACCACCTCTCTCGGCAAGCTGGGCCAGTGCTCCGCCAGCCTCAGGGTAAAAAATCTTTTCTTAATGTCTAGTCTAAATCTACCCCCCTCTGTTTTGCCATCATTACCCCTTGTCCTGTCCCAACAGGCCCTACTGGAGAGTTCCTCCTCATCTTTCCTGTGTTTGTCCCCTTGAGGTACTGGAAGACGGCTACAAGGATTCCCCGGAGCCTCCTCTTCTCCAGCCTGAGCAGCCCCAGCTCTCTCAGCCTGGCCTCACAGCAGAGCTGCTCCAGCCCTCTCAGCATCTTGGTGGCCTCCTCTGGACCCTCTCCAGCTGGTCCGTGTCCTTCTGATGTTGGGGGCTCCAGAGCTGGATGCAGCGCTGCAGGGGAGGTCTCACCAGAGCGGAGCAGAGGGGCAGGATCCCCTCCCTCGACCTGCTGGCCACGCTCCTCTTGGTGCAGCCCAGGATGCCGTTGGCCTTCTGGGCCGCAAGGGCGCATTGCCGGCTCACGTTGAGCTTCTCGTCCACCGTGACTCCCAAGTCCTGCTCAGGGCTGGTCTCAATCCATTCTCTGCCCAGCCTGGATTTGTGCCAGGCATTGCCCCGACCCACGCGCAGGACCGTGCCCTTGGCCTGGCTGGACCTGGTGAGGTTTGCGTCATGCGCAAGGGGGCTGGAGGTGTGCAAAGGCCCCAGGGCTCCATGTGCCACTGGCAGGGGAGCAGCCTGTGTTGAGGGCGAGTGAAGCCTAGAGCCCAGGCTGGGCTCTGGAAGGAGAAACGCAGAGGCACGTGTGGCATGCAGGCTGGTTTTATTGGCGTGGAGAAAACGGCAGGAGGCAAAGGCAGGCAGGTTGTCCCCATGGGCTTCAAGAGAGGTGTTCCTTCAGGCTTCTCCCGGTTGGTGGCTGTTGCAGAGACAAGCAAGTGGCCTGTGGGCCGAGGGTGCAGTGGTGCATGTGGGCAGGGGCAGGAGCAAGGAGGAGGAGAGGCGGCATGGAGAGAGGGGAAGGAGAGGAGAGGTGAGGCTGAAGGGGCCCAGGGGCTGTGGGGTTTTTGGGTGTGGGTCTAGCAGGGCCCGCAGGTGTCCCACAGCTTCCTGGTGTAGCGGGGCAAGGCGCAGGGGCTGCAGGCGGGAGAAGCGTAGGGTCTGCCGAAGGTGCAGAGGCCCCCCGAGCCCTGCGTGGCCCCGGCGCCGTACAGGCCCCCCAGCCCCAGGGAGCCCCCAAAGGCAGGTGCTCCGGAGGAGCCCACCACGGCTTGCTGGGGGAAGGAGCTGAGGATGGGGCCGGGGAAGGTGACGACGACGGGGGGCGGCTGGATGAAGGCCGAGGAGTCGGGGCACTGGCGGGCACACAGCTCGTTGCAGCTCTCGGCGATGGGCTGGGGCACGGCCACGCTGGTTTTCGGTGGGCACAGGTCGTAGCAAGACATCTCGGCACGGGATGGGCTGGTGCTCTGCAAGAGGGCAGAGGGTGCAATGAGCAGCAGAGGGAAGCGCCTCAAGCAGAGGGGCCGGGGCCAGAGCAGGGAGCCGGGAGGAGAAGCGCTCGCAGACTTACCCTGTTCCCTGAGGAGAAGGTGGCCAGAGCAGTGGTTGGCAGAGCCTGGCAGAGGCAGAGCTTTTATACCGGCCCCACCACTGCTCAGCACCACCTGGGCCAACTGGCAGAGGCGGCACTCCCTCCTGCTGAGGAAGATGGGGCTGTTTGGCTGCTGCCCCTCCCTGAGTCAGCATCCCCTCGCCACCCCAGCACATGCCACTGGCGAGCCTTTCCTCCCCTTCCTCCTCTGTGGGCAGCCCGACAGCAACCACCTCCCCCGGCAACAAAGCTCCAGGGACACTGTCCAGGGGCCAGTGCGGCTGGGCCAGCGCTGGCAGCAGCCTGTGCCCCGTGGGCCCGGCTGGGGATCTGTGCTCCTTGCACGCGGAGGAAGAGCTCGCGGGGTCTTCTCCCCCAGCCCTGCAGAGGCCCATGGCCAATGCCCGCAGGCGGATGGGAGCCGGAGCCGTTGGGCCGGCGAGTGATGCATGGTGCTGAGCAGGCAGTGCCCAAGAGGAGGGCCTTTGATTTGTGCTTTCGTAACCTCGCGCCTCTCGAGATAGCAGCCACGCGGCGTACGTCATGCAGTGGCTGGCGTGCGGGCGGCCTCTGCAAGGCCTCCTTCTTGGCCTGCGCCAGCAGCCTGCTCTTCCCTGTTGCTCTGCAAAGAAGGCACGGGGCTGCCCAGAGACCAAGCCCTTGCGGAAGAGCTCTGGCATGCGGGGCGCTTGCAGTCAGCCTTTGTCACGCTGCGCGCCCTCTTACGCAGCGCGATAATGAGAAGCGAGCGGGGCCCATTTGGCCCTGAGGTGGCAGCTGGCAAGTGTCCCAGCAGGGGAATTGCAGAGCTGATGGAGCGGGTTGGGGCTGGGGAGAAACCGGCGTCAGCAAAACAGCCCCGTGCCACGCAGGGAGGAGGCAGGGGCTCGGCCGCCGCAGGCCACGTGCCCCCAGCGCGGCCACATCCTCCCCGCACTCGCCTGCCCGCCATAAAAGCGCTGCCCTCGGCCGGCACTGCCATCCACTGCTCCTGCCTCGCTCTGCTCAGGAAAAGGGTAGGTGGGTGCCTGCGGGTCTGTGCCTCCTGTGGCAGAGGCCGGCGCGGGGCCTTCCTGGCCAGGAGGGCTCTGAGAGCAGCGGGCGAGCTGGCAGCAGGCTTGGGCGGCCAGGCTGCTCGGAGCCAAAGCGGGAGGAGTAAGGAGTCCTGTGGCCGGGACACCAGAGCCAGGCCCTGCTCAGGCTCTTGGGGAGGGCTTGTGCTGTGCCCTCTGCGTGCAGAGCGAGGGCCAGGCGGGCGCTGCGCGGAGCAGGACGCTCAGGGGGGCTGGCTGGGCACAGCGGACGCGGCGGGCAGTGTGGCCAAGCTGGTGGCCCTGGCCCCTCCAGCTGCCGGGCAGCCCTGGGAACAGGGCACTGCTCGGCGCGGGGATCTCCTCCTCGCTTCTGACGCTTGTCCCTGGCTCCTGTGTTCCAGGCTCAGCTCTCTCGCACCAGGATGTCTTGCTACGACCTGTGCCCACCGAAAACCAGCGTGGCCGTGCCCCAGCCCATCGCCGAGAGCTGCAACGAGCTGTGCGCCCGCCAGTGCCCCGACTCCTCGGCCTTCATCCAGCCGCCCCCCGTCGTCGTCACCTTCCCCGGCCCCATCCTCAGCTCCTTCCCCCAGCAAGCCGTGGTGGGCTCCTCCGGAGCACCCGCCTTTGGGGGCTCCCTGGGGCTGGGGGGCCTGTACGGCGCCGGGGCCACGCAGGGCTCGGGGGGCCTCTGCACCTTTGGCAGACCCTACGCTTCTCCCGCCTGCAGCCCCTGCGCCTTGCCCCGCTACACCAAGAAGCTGTGGGACACCTGCGGGCCCTGCTAGACCCAGCCCAGCCCCCCGCCCCCATGCCAACACCACCACCCTTGCACGGCTGAGCTGGCGCGCACCAGGCCCTGAGGAGCGCTGAGCCTCCCCAGCCAACTCCTGGGCAGCTGCCA
Source organism: Chlamydotis macqueenii (assembly GCF_036417535.1). Taxonomy (NCBI): domain Eukaryota; kingdom Metazoa; phylum Chordata; class Aves; order Otidiformes; family Otididae; genus Chlamydotis; species Chlamydotis macqueenii. Next base: position 1,996,350 of record NC_141583.1, on the reverse strand, counting down.
CTGCCGCGCACCCTTGGCCCTTCCCTGCCCTCTGCTCTCCCCACTTTCCCTCTCCTCCCAGCTCAGAGACGGGACAGGAGATGGACCCAAAAGGCTCTGCGGGGCTCCTGGACCAAGTCTTGGGCATCTGGAATGCTGCACCAAGGAGGCACCCGGAGCCAGAAGCCATGCTCTGCTCAAGATCCTTCTGCCTCCTCCAACACGTGGCCACCAGCCTGCCTGGCTCTTGCCCAGCGTCTCTCTGCCAACGTCTCCTGCCCCTCTGGGCACAATAAAGGTTTCCTGCATCCAAGTGCTGTCTCCCTCCCTCCTTGTGCCAAGCCGGGAAGAGCCCGGGGGTGGGTGCCCATGAGCCGTGGGAGGTCAGGTGCTGGTGCTGAGATGGGCAGGTGAGGTGAGGGTGGGTGGTGTTGGGAGAGCGAGGATGCAGGCATGCCTGAGGGGAAGGCATCAAGAAGATGGAGCCAGGCTCTTCTTGGAGGTGTCCAGTGCAGGAGAAGAGGCAGTGGCAGCAGCTGGAGCACAGAAGGCTGCGCCTCAACATCCCAAAGCTCTTTCTTATTTTCACTGGGCACTGTCCACGTTGGCCCGGGAGGCTGCGGAGTCTGCGTCCTTGGAGCCGCGCAAAGCCGTCTGGACAGGGTGCTGAGCAGCCGGCTCTGGGCGAGCCTGCTGAAGGGGCCAGCGTGAGCAGCTGCCCTGCAAAGGCTCCTGGCAGAGGAATGAGGCTGCGGCTTCTGTGACTGAAGGTCTGCGGCGCAGAGGCGAGGAGCAGCGAGTGTGTTGGTCTGTGCTGAGAGGGAGAAGGGGAAGGGGAGAGGGAAATGGGAAGGGGCAAGGGGCTGGGGAAGGAGAGGAAAGAGAAGGGGAAGGCGAATAAGAAGGGGAAGATGAAGGAGAGAAAGGGGAAAAAGAAGGGGAAAGAACAGGGGAGGTGAAGGGGACAGGGCAGAGGCAGGGGAAGCCTCCACTTTGCTCTCTCCCCCAGGGCCTGAAGTAGAGCCATGGAGGCACAAAGGGCTGGATGCCAGCCCCTGCAGCAAGCGCCCTCAAGAATCATAGGATGGTTTGGGCTGGAAGGGACCTTTCAAGGTCATCTAGTCCAACCCCCCTGCAAAGAGCAGGGACATCTTCAAGCAGACCAGGTTGCTCAGAGCCCCGGTCAACATGACCTGCAATGTTTCCAGGGATGGGGCATCCACCACCTCTCTCGGCAAGCTGGGCCAGTGCTCCGCCAGCCTCAGGGTAAAAAATCTTTTCTTAATGTCTAGTCTAAATCTACCCCCCTCTGTTTTGCCATCATTACCCCTTGTCCTGTCCCAACAGGCCCTACTGGAGAGTTCCTCCTCATCTTTCCTGTGTTTGTCCCCTTGAGGTACTGGAAGACGGCTACAAGGATTCCCCGGAGCCTCCTCTTCTCCAGCCTGAGCAGCCCCAGCTCTCTCAGCCTGGCCTCACAGCAGAGCTGCTCCAGCCCTCTCAGCATCTTGGTGGCCTCCTCTGGACCCTCTCCAACTGGTCCGTGTCCTTCTGATGTTGGGGGCTCCAGAGCTGGACGCAGCGCTGCAGGGGGGTCTCACCAGAGCGGAGCAGAGGGGCAGGATCCCCTCCCTCGACCTGCTGGCCACGCTCCTCTCGGTGCAGCCCAGGATGCCGTTGGCCTTCTGGGCTGCAAGGGCGCATTGCCGGCTCACGTTGAGCTTCTCGTCCACCGTGACTCCCAAGTCCTGCTCAGGGCTGGTCTCGATCCATTCTCTGCCCAGCCTGGATTTGTGCCAGGCATTGCCCCGACCCACGCGCAGGACCGTGCCCTTGGCCTGGCTGGACCTGGTGAGGTTTGCGTCATGCGCAAGGGGGCTGGAGGTGTGCAAAGGCCCCAGGGCTCCATGTGCCACTGGCAGGGGAGCAGCCTGTGTTGAGGGCGAGTGAAGCTTAGAGCCCAGGCTGGGCTCTGGAAGGAGAAACGCAGAGGCACGTGTGGCATGCAGGCTGGTTTTATTGGCGTGGAGAAAACGGCAGGAGGCAAAGGCAGGCAGGTTGTCCCCATGGGCTTCAAGAGAGGTGTTCCTTCAGGCTTCTCCCGGTTGGTGGCTGTTGCAGAGACAAGCAAGTGGCCTGTGGGCCGAGGGTGCAGTGGTGCATGTGGGCAGGGGCAGGAGCAAGGAGGAGGAGAGGCGGTACGGAGAGAGGGGAAGGAGAGGAGAGGTGAGGCTGAAGGGGCCCAGGGGCTGTGGGGTTTTTGGGTGTGGGTCTAGCAGGGCCCGCAGGTGTCCCACAGCTTCCTGGTGTAGCGGGGCAAGGCGCAGGGGCTGCAGGCGGGAGAAGCGTAGGGTCTGCCGAAGGTGCAGAGGCCCCCCGAGCCCTGCGTGGCCCCGGCGCCGTACAGGCCCCCCAGCCCCAGGGAGCCCCCAAAGGCAGGTGCTCCGGAGGAGCCCACCACGGCTTGCTGGGGGAAGGAGCTGAGGATGGGGCCGGGGAAGGTGACGACGACGGGGGGCGGCTGGATGAAGGCCGAGGAGTCGGGGCACTGGCGGGCACACAGCTCGTTGCAGCTCTCGGCGATGGGCTGGGGCACGGCCACGCTGGTTTTCGGTGGGCACAGGTCGTAGCAAGACATCTCGGCACGGGATGGGCTGGTGCTCTGCAAGAGGGCAGAGGGTGCAATGAGCAGCAGAGGGAAGCGCCTCAAGCAGAGGGGCCGGGGCCAGAGCAGGGAGCCGGGAGGAGAAGCGCTCGCAGACTTACCCTGTTCCCTGAGGAGAAGGTGGCCAGAGCAGTGGTTGGCAGAGCCTGGCAGAGGCAGAGCTTTTATACCGGCCCCACCACTGCTCAGCACCACCTGGGCCAACTGGCAGAGGCGGCACTCCCTCCTGCTGAGGAAGATGGGGCTGTTTGGCTGCTGCCCCTCCCTGAGTCAGCATCCCCTCGCCACCCCAGCACATGCCACTGGCGAGCCTTTCCTCCCCTTCCTCCTCTGTGGGCAGCCCGACAGCAACCACCTCCCCCGGCAACAAAGCTCCAGGGACACTGTCCAGGGGCCAGTGCGGCTGGGCCAGCGCTGGCAGCAGCCTGTGCCCCGTGGGCCCGGCTGGGGATCTGTGCTCCTTGCACGCGGAGGAAGAGCTCGCGGGGTCTTCTCCCCCAGCCCTGCAGAGGCCCATGGCCAATGCCCGCAGGCGGATGGGAGCCGGAGCCGTTGGGCCGGCGAGTGATGCATGGTGCTGAGCAGGCAGTGCCCAAGAGGAGGGCCTTTGATTTGTGCTTTCGTAACCTCGCGCCTCTCGAGATAGCAGCCACGCGGCGTACGTCATGCAGTGGCTGGCGTGCGGGCGGCCTCTGCAAGGCCTCCTTCTTGGCCTGCGCCAGCAGCCTGCTCTTCCCTGTTGCTCTGCAAAGAAGGCACGGGGCTGCCCAGAGACCAAGCCCTTGCGGAAGAGCTCTGGCATGCGGGGCGCTTGCAGTCAGCCTTTGTCACGCTGCGCGCCCTCTTACGCAGCGCGATAATGAGAAGCGAGCGGGGCCCATTTGGCCCTGAGGTGGCAGCTGGCAAGTGTCCCAGCAGGGGAATTGCAGAGCTGATGGAGCGGGTTGGGGCTGGGGAGAAACCGGCGTCAGCAAAACAGCCCCGTGCCACGCAGGGAGGAGGCAGGGGCTCGGCCGCCGCAGGCCACGTGCCCCCAGCGCGGCCACATCCTCCCCGCACTCGCCGGCCCGCCATAAAAGCGCTGCCCTCGGCCGGCACTGCCATCCACTGCTCCTGCCTCGCTCTGCTCAGGAAAAGGGTAGGTGGGTGCCTGCGGGTCTGTGCCTCCTGTGGCAGAGGCCGGCGCGGGGCCTTCCTGGCCAGGAGGGCTCTGAGAGCAGCGGGCGAGCTGGCAGCAGGCTTGGGCGGCCAGGCTGCTCGGAGCCAAAGCGGGAGGAGTAAGGAGTCCTGTGGCCGGGACACCAGAGCCAGGCCCTGCTCAGGCTCTTGGGGAGGGCTTGTGCTGTGCCCTCTGCGTGCAGAGCGAGGGCCAGGCGGGCGCTGCGCGGAGCAGGACGCTCAGGGGGGCTGGCTGGGCACAGCGGACGCGGCGGGCAGTGTGGCCAAGCTGGTGGCCCTGGCCCCTCCAGCTGCCGGGCAGCCCTGGGAACAGGGCACCGCTCGGCGCGGGGATCTCCTCCTCGCTTCTGACGCTTGTCCCTGGCTCCTGTGTTCCAGGCTCAGCTCTCTCGCACCAGGATGTCTTGCTACGACCTGTGCCCACCGAAAACCAGCGTGGCCGTGCCCCAGCCCATCGCCGAGAGCTGCAACGAGCTGTGCGCCCGCCAGTGCCCCGACTCCTCGGCCTTCATCCAGCCGCCCCCCGTCGTCGTCACCTTCCCCGGCCCCATCCTCAGCTCCTTCCCCCAGCAAGCCGTGGTGGGCTCCTCCGGAGCACCCGCCTTTGGGGGCTCCCTGGGGCTGGGGGGCCTGTACGGCGCCGGGGCCACGCAGGGCTCGGGGGGCCTCTGCACCTTTGGCAGACCCTACGCTTCTCCCGCCTGCAGCCCCTGCGCCTTGCCCCGCTACACCAAGAAGCTGTGGGACACCTGCGGGCCCTGCTAGACCCAGCCCAGCCCCCCGCCCCCATGCCAACACCACCACCCTTGCACGGCTGAGCTGGCGCGCACCAGGCCCTGAGGAGCGCTGAGCCTCCCCAGCCAACTCCTGGGCAGCTGCCACTGCCGCGCACCCTTGGCCCTTCCCTGCCCTCTGCTCTCCCCACTTTCCCTCTCCTCCCAGCTCAGAGACGGGACAGGAGATGGACCCAAAAGGCTCTGCGGGGCTCCTGGACCAAGTCTTGGGCATCTGGAATGCTGCACCAAGGAGGCACCCGGAGCCAGAAGCCATGCTCTGCTCAAGATCCTTCTGCCTCCTCCAACACGTGGCCACCAGCCTGCCTGGCTCTTGCCCAGCGTCTCTCTGCCAACGTCTCCTGCCCCTCTGGGCACAATAAAGGTTTCCTGCATCCACGTGCTGTCTCCCTCCCTCCTTGTGCCAAGCCGGGAAGAGCCCGGGGGTGGGTGCCCATGAGCCGTGGGAGGTCAGGTGCTGGTGCTGAGATGGGCAGGTGAGGTGAGGGTGGGTGGTGTTGGGAGAGCGAGGATGCAGGCATGCCTGAGGGGAAGGCATCAAGAAGATGGAGCCAGGCTCTTCTTGGAGGTGTCCAGTGCAGGAGAAGAGGCAGTGGCAGCAGCTGGAGCACAGAAGGCTGCGCCTCAACATCCCAAAGCTCTTTCTTATTTTCACTGGGCACTGTCCACGTTGGCCCGGGAGGCTGCGGAGTCTGCGTCCTTGGAGCCGCGCAAAGCCGTCTGGACAGGGTGCTGAGCAGCCGGCTCTGGGCGAGCCTGCTGAAGGGGCCAGCGTGAGCAGCTGCCCTGCAAAGGCTCCTGGCAGAGGAATGAGGCTGCGGCTTCTGTGACTGAAGGTCTGCGGCGCAGAGGCGAGGAGCAGCGAGTGTGTTGGTCTGTGCTGAGAGGGAGAAGGGGAAGGGGAGAGGGAAATGGGAAGGGGCAAGGGGCTGGGGAAGGAGAGGAAAGAGAAGGGGAAGGCGAATAAGAAGGGGAAGATGAAGGAGAGAAAGGGGAAAAAGAAGGGGAAAGAACAGGGGAGGTGAAGGGGACAGGGAAGAGGCAGGGGAAGCCTCCACTTTGCTCTCTCCCCCAGGGCCTGAAGTAGAGCCATGGAGGCACAAAGGGCTGGATGCCAGCCCCTGCAGCAAGCGCCCTCAAGAATCATAGGATGGTTTGGGCTGGAAGGGACCTTTCAAGGTCATCTAGTCCAACCCCCCTGCAAAGAGCAGGGACATCTTCAAGCAGACCAGGTTGCTCAGAGCCCCGTCCAACATGACCTGCAATGTTTCCAGGGATGGGGCATCCACCACCTCTCTCGGCAAGCTGGGCCAGTGCTCCGCCAGCCTCAGTGTAAAAAATCTTTTCTTAATGTCTAGTCTAAATCTACCCCCCTCTGTTTTGCAATCATCACCCCTTGTCCTGTCCCAACAGGCCCTACTGGAGAGTTTCTCCTCATCTTTCCTGTGTTTGTCCCCTTGAGGTACTGGAAGACGGCTACAAGGATTCCCCGGAGCCTCCTCTTCTCCAGCCTGAGCAGCCCCAGCTCTCTCAGCCTGGCCTCACAGCAGAGCTGCTCCAGCCCTCTCAGCATCTTGGTGGCCTCCTCTGGACCCTCTCCAACTGGTCCGTGTCCTTCTGATGTTGGGGGCTCCAGAGCTGGACGCAGCGCTGCAGGGGGGTCTCACCAGAGCGGAGCAGAGGGGCAGGATCCCCTCCCTCGACCTGCTGGCCACGCTCCTCTCGGTGCAGCCCAGGATGCCGTTGGCCTTCTGGGCTGCAAGGGCGCATTGCCGGCTCACGTTGAGCTTCTCGTCCACCGTGACTCCCAAGTCCTGCTCAGGGCTGGTCTCGATCCATTCTCTGCCCAGCCTGGATTTGTGCCGGGCATTGCCCCGACCCACGCGCAGGACCGTGCCCTTGGCCTGGCTGGACCTGGTGAGGTTTGCGTCATGCGCAAGGGGGCTGGAGGTGTGCAAAGGCCCCAGGGCTCCATGTGCCACTGGCAGGGGAGCAGCCTGTGTTGAGGGCGAGTGAAGCTTAGAGCCCAGGCTGGGCTCTGGAAGGAGAAACGCAGAGGCACGTGTGGCATGCAGGCTGGTTTTATTGGCGTGGAGAAAACGGCAGGAGGCAAAGGCAGGCAGGTTGTCCCCATGGGCTTCAAGAGAGGTGTTCCTTCAGGCTTCTCCCGGTTGGTGGCTGTTGCAGAGACAAGCAAGTGGCCTGTGGGCCGAGGGTGCAGTGGTGCATGTGGGCAGGGGCAGGAGCAAGGAGGAGGAGAGGCGGTACGGAGAGAGGGGAAGGAGAGGAGAGGTGAGGCTGAAGGGGCCCAGGGGCTGTGGGGTTTTTGGGTGTGGGTCTAGCAGGGCCCGCAGGTGTCCCACAGCTTCCTGGTGTAGCGGGGCAAGGCGCAGGGGCTGCAGGCGGGAGAAGCGTAGGGTCTGCCAAAGGTGCAGAGGCCCCCCGAGCCCTGCGTGGCCCCGGCGCCGTACAGGCCCCCCAGCCCCAGGGAGCCCCCAAAGGCGGGTGCTCCGGAGGAGCCCACCACGGCTTGCTGGGGGAAGGAGCTGAGGATGGGGCCGGGGAAGGTGACGATGACGGGGGGCGGCTGGATGAAGGCCGAGGAGTCGGGGCACTGGCGGGCGCACAGCTCGTTGCAGCTCTCGGCGATGGGCTGGGGCACGGCCACGCTGGTTTTCGGTGGGCACAGGTCGTAGCAAGACATCTCGGCACGGGATGGGCTGGTGCTCTGCAAGAGGGCAGAGGGTGCAATGAGCAGCAGAGGGAAGCGCCTCAAGCAGAGGGGCCGGGGCCAGAGCAGGGAGCCGGGAGGAGAAGCGCTCGCAGACTTACCCTGTTCCCTGAGGAGAAGGTGGCCAGAGCAGTGGTTGGCAGAGCCTGGCAGAGGCAGAGCTTTTATACCGGCCCCACCACTGCTCAGCACCACCTGGGCCAACTGGCAGAGGCGGCACTCCCTCCTGCTGAGGAAGATGGGGCTGTTTGGCTGCTGCCCCTCCCTGAGTCAGCATCCCCTCGCCACCCCAGCACATGCCACTGGCGAGCCTTTCCTCCCCTTCCTCCTCTGTGGGCAGCCCGACAGCAACCACCTCCCCCGGCAACAAAGCTCCAGGGACACTGTCCAGGGGCCAGTGCGGCTGGGCCAGCGCTGGCACCAGCCTGTGCCCCGTGGGCCCAGCTGGGGATCTGTGCTCCTTGCACGCGGAGGAAGAGCTCGCGGGGTCTTCTCCCCCAGCCCTGCAGAGGCCCATGGCCAATGCCCGCAGGCGGATGGGAGCCGGAGCCATTGGGCCGGCGAGTGATGCATGGTGCTGAGCAGGCAGTGCCCAAGAGGAGGGCCTTTGATTTGTGCTTTCGTAACCTCGCGCCTCTCGAGATAGCAGGCACGCGGCGTACGTCATGCAGTGGCTGGCGTGCGGGCGGCCTCTGCAAGGCCTCCTTCTTGGCCTGCGCCAGCAGCCTGCTCTTCCCTGTTGCTCTGCAAAGAAGGCACGGGGCTGCCCAGAGACCAAGCCCTTGCGGAAGAGCTCTGGCATGCGGGGCGCTTGCAGTCAGCCTTTGTCACGCTGCGTGCCCTCTTACGCAGCGCGATAATGAGAAGCGAGCGGGGCCCATTTGGCCCTGAGGTGGCAGCTGGCAAGTGTCCCAGCAGGGGAATTGCAGAGCTGATGGAGCGGGTTGGGGCTGGGGAGAAACCGGCGTCAGCAAAACAGCCCCGTGCCACGCAGGGAGGAGGCAGGGGCTCGGCCGCCGCAGGCCACGTGCCCCCAGCGCGGCCACATCCTCCCCGCACTCGCCGGCCCGCCATAAAAGCGCTGCCCTCGCCCGGCACTGCCATCCACTGCTCCTGCCTCGCTCTGCTCAGGAAAAGGGTAGGTGGGTGCCTGCGGGTCTGTGCCTCCTGTGGCAGAGGCCGGCGCGGGGCCTTCCTGGCCAGGAGGGCTCTGAGAGCAGCGGGCGAGCTGGCAGCAGGCTTGGGCGGCCAGGCTGCTCGGAGCCAAAGCGGGAGGAGTAAGGAGTCCTGTGGCCGGGACACCAGAGCCAGGCCCTGCTCAGGCTCTTGGGGAGGGCTTGTGCTGTGCCCTCTGTGTGCAGAGCGAGGGCCAGGCGGGCGCTGCGCGGAGCAGGACGCTCAGGGAGGCTGGCTGGGCACAGCGGACGCGGCGGGCAGTGTGGCCAAGCTGGTGGCCCTGGCCCCTCCAGCTGCCGGGCAGCCCTGGGAACAGGGCACTGCTCGGCGCGGGGATCTCCTCCTCGCTTCTGACGCTTGTCCCTGGCTCCTGTGTTCCAGGCTCAGCTCTCTCGCACCAGGATGTCTTGCTACGACCTGTGCCCACCGAAAACCAGCGTGGCCGTGCCCCAGCCCATCGCCGAGAGCTGCAACGAGCTGTGCGCCCGCCAGTGCCCCGACTCCTCGGCCTTCATCCAGCCGCCCCCCATCGTCGTCACCTTCCCCGGCCCCATCCTCAGCTCCTTCCCCCAGCAAGCCGTGGTGGGCTCCTCCGGAGCACCCGCCTTTGGGGGCTCCCTGGGGCTGGGGGGCCTGTACGGCGCCGGGGCCACGCAGGGCTCGGGGGGCCTCTGCACCTTTGGCAGACCCTACGCTTCTCCCGCCTGCAGCCCCTGCGCCTTGCCCCGCTACACCAGGAAGCTGTGGGACACCTGCGGGCCCTGCTAGACCCACACCCAAAAACCCCACAGCCCCTGGGCCCCTTCAGCCTCACCTCTCCTCTCCTTCCCCTCTCTCCATGCCGCCTCTCCTCCTCCTTGCTCCTGCCCCTGCCCACATGCACCACTCCACCCTCGGCCCACAGGCCACTTGCTTGTCTCTGCAACAGCCACCAACCGGGAGAAGCCTGAAGGAACACCTCTCTTGAAGCCCATGGGGACAACCTGCCTGCCTTTGCCTCGTGCCTTTTTCTACATTGCAATAAAACCAGCCTGCATGCCACACGTGCCTCTGCGTTTCTCCTTCCAGAGCCCAGCCTGGGCTCTAGGCTTCACTCGCCCTCAACACAGGCTGCTCCCCTGCCAGTGGCACATGGAGCCCTGGGGCCTTTGCACACCTCCAGCCCCCTTGCGCATGACGCAAACCTCACCAGGTCCAGCCAGGCCAAGGGCACGGTCCTGCGCGTGGGTCGGGGCAATGCCCGGCACAAATCCAGGCTGGGCAGAGAATGGATCGAGACCAGCCCTGAGCAGGACTTGGGAGTCACGGTGGACGAGAAGCTCAACGTGAGCCGGCAATGCGCCCTTGCAGCCCAGAAGGCCAACGGCATCCTGGGCTGCACCAAGAGGAGCGTGGTCAGCAGGTGCAGGGAGGGTGGCGGAGTACTGTCCCAGGTTGCCCAGAGAGGCGGTGGATGCCCATCCCTGGAAACATTCTAGGCCAGGTTTGCCGGGGCTCTGAGCAACCTGATCTGGTTCGAGATGTCCCTGCTCCTGGCAGGGTGGCTGTACTGCGTGGGCTTTAATGGTCCCTTCCCACCCAAACCACTCTGTGATTCTTTGACTCCTTTCCCCCTGTCCGCAGCAGGATGCCCTTCCTGGCGGCAGGCGCTGGGGCCGGCCTGCCTCTCCCTCTTTGTCCTGCTCCACCTCAGCCTCCTGCTCTGCCGACGGCGCCTGGCCCGAGCTGACCCCTCCCAAGGAACCCCCTCTTGCAGCCCCTTCGCCCCGGCTCTCTCCTCTCCTCCTCTTGCTTTGGGAGGGCACATGAGGGACGGCGCTGCCGGGTCTGCCCCTGGCGTGGCAGAGGGACGGCAGAGGCCATGCAGTCACAGCCCGGAACGGGTCCCGCTGTCCTGGGTGGGGTCGCTGAGCTGGGGCAGGGCCAATGCCACAGGCCGCGGGTGCTTCGCCTCGGCTGGGACGCGGTCGCTGAGGCGGCGGAGCCAGGCGCTGGGAGACCCCAGAGCCAGGGGAGCGTGGTACACGGACAGCTCCTCGCACGCAGCCTCTCTGAGCTGCCAGCCGGGGCCCCCTCAGCTCCCCCAGATCTGCCCCCCCCGCCCCAGTTCTCCAGCTGCCCCTTGACACCTCGATCCCACCGGGCCCTCACCCCCCTCCACGGGCCCCTCACCCCCTGCTGCTGCCTGCCCCACCCCAGCCCCCCTCAGCTGCCCCCACAGCCTCCCCACTGCCCCCTCAGAGCTGCCTGCCCCCCAAACCCCTCATGTGCCCCACAACTGCCCCCCTCAGCCCCCCTCAAAGCTCTCTGACCCCCCAGCTGCCTCCTCGGCCCCGCTCAATGCTCTGTGACCCTCTGACTGCTCCATAACGGCCCCCTCACCCCTACTCGAAGCTCTCTGACTCCAGATCTGCCCCCCTCCGCTCTCAGCCCCCCGAATTGCCCCCTCAGTGCTCTGTGACCCACCAAATGCCCCAGAAGTGCCCCCCTCATTGATCTCTGACCCCCCCACTGCCCCCTAACCCCCCCCACCAAGCTCTCTGAGCCCCGAACTGCTCCCCCCCCGCTCTCTGACCCCCCAGTTTCCCCAGAATGGCCCCCTCATCCCCCCCCCCCCAATGCCCCTGACACCGAGAGGCCCCAGCCCGGCCCCACTGGCCCCCCCCCAAACCTCCCCCGCACTCACCGCACCACCAGGACGCGACCCCGGCGCAGCCGGACAAAACGGCGCCATGGCGGGGGCGGGGTGGAGCGGCGCCCCCTGGCGGCGGGAGGGGACGGCGCCCCCTGGCGGCGGGGGGCTGAGCGGCACACGGCAGCAGGGAACAGCGCCCCCTGCCGGGGCGTAGGACCAGCCCTGGGGATTCTCCCCGGATTTGGCGGGTGGGAGCCCCACTACTCACCAAAAACTCCTCAGGCAGAGGGGGTCACGCCGCCTCCTCCCACCCCCTGGCTGTGGGGACAGTCCTGCAGCTGGGGGATACGCGGGGCAGCCAGCACCATCGCACCCTGGGCGCGGCCAAAGGCCCAAACTCTTTATTTCATCCTCTGGGGCAAAGTGGGCTCAGCAGACACCGCTCTCCCCCGGGGGGTTGCGGGGCGATGCTCGGGTGCCAGGGGGGGTGCATGGAGGGACTGAGCTGCGGGCCCGCGGCTGCGGCCGCCTCTGGCTGCGGGTCATGGCGTGGTCACGGCACAGGTCACGGTGCGGGCCTTGCCAGGGCAGTGAAGATCAGCTGGGCGTAGGTCAGCTCTCCCTGCAGGCCAGGCCACCCTCAGAGCCGCCCCGTGCCCCAAATCTCCACCACCCCAAATCTCCCACACCCCTCAGGCCCCCGGCCAGCTGCCACCTCCCCCACCAGCCGCGGTCAGCCCTGGGGTGACGCTGTCACCCTGCCAGCCCTCACCTCATCCTCCGGCGATGCAGGCGGTGCTGGGGGCCCAGAATGGGGGTCTGGAGGGGACAGAGCAGGGAGAGGCATCGCCAGAGCAGGGGGACCGAGGGGGACGGAGGGGAATTGGGATAGACGGGAAATTGGGATGGATGGGGATTAGGATGGAGGGGAAATGGGGATGGAAAGGGGACGGGGAGTCTCAGTGAGACAGACAGGACACTGTGGGACAGCGGGGGACAACGTGGCCGCCACCCCCCGCCTGTGCTGCGCTCCTTACCCGTGGGCGGGCGGCGGAGGAGGCAGCGGATGCTGAGGCAGAGGCTGAGCACCAGCAACGCCACTGCCCCGGCCAGGACCCAGGTGGTGTAGGTCAGGAAGGAGCAGCCTGGGCGAGAGGAGCTGGCTCGTCCCACCAACGCCCATCGAACCCCCAGACCCCCACTGTCCCACCCCCAACGTCGACCACCCCCCTGCCCTGGGGCCCAGCCCTCCCCGCTGCCTCAGTTTCCCCAGGGGTTCCCTCGTACTCACGTGTGGCCCCACACAGCTCAGTTCTCCAGCGGACAGGGGGTCCCGAGGCGTTGAAGTGCAGCTGGTAGAGCCCCCCAGCACCCCCGGCCATGCCCATGGGGCTGACAAGCGGCCCCACGCCGTCCCCCAGCCCCAACAACCTCCCAGGCTCCCCAGGCCAGGAGAGGAGGACGGGGCCGGCGATGGCACCCACAGCGCAGAACGGGCTCAGGGGGGCGCGGGGGTCCCCATGAGGTGCCAGCACCCGTGCCCAGCTCCCAGCCCTCCAGCTGTCTGCAAGGAGGAGAGGGGCTGCAGCGGGGTCTGCGTGGGGACGGAGCTGGGGGGAGAGGGATGGAGGGGATGGAGGGGGATGGAGGGAATGGAGGGGGATGGAGGGGGATGGAGGGGGATGGAGAGGATGGAGAGGGATGGAGGGGGATGAAGGGGGCTGGAGGGAGAAGGAGGAATGGAGGGGGATGGAAGGGATGGAGGGGATGGAGGGGGCTGGAGGGAGAAGGAGGAATGGAGGGGGATGGAAGGGATGGAGGGGATGGAGGGGGATGGAGGGGGACGAGGGGGATGGAGGGGGATGGAGGGGACTGAGTGTATGCTGGCAGGGGCTGGAGGATGCTGGAAGGGGACAGAAAAGGACAGGACAGGGGGGACAGCAGGGGATGGGGCCATGGGGGTGACATGGGGGCCACTGGGGTCCCACCCCCCAATCATGTCCCTGTCCTACCTCCCACCAGCAGCGTGGTGCCACTGCCGAAACCCCAGCGCTGGACATCGTGGTAGGCACACAGGTAGAAACCGGTGTCGCTGGGGTGGGCGCGGTTGATGTGCAGGGTGACACTGTACCTCCCCAGTTTGCAGGTGAACCTTTTGTTCTTCGTGTTCCCACAATTCCAGACCAGGTCAGGCCTGTTCCTGCCGCCACGCCGGTACCAGGACACTGCAATTTTGCTTGTTAGGTTCTCACTGTCCTCGCAGACGATCTCCACCGGCTTTCCAGGCTCCACAACCAGGACGGGCTGGGGCTGGTGCAGCCTCAGCAGCGCTACTGGGGCTGCAGGGAGCAACCGGGGGCTCATTTGCCCCCCAGCCTCCAGCCAGCCCCACCGCAACACCCACCACCCCCCCCCCCGGCAGCCAGTTCCTCCAAAAAGCCCAGAAATGTCCCCAAAGCCAGGCTTGGCCACCCTTCCCAGCACCACCACCCACCCAGGCAGAGCCACAGCAGCCCCACGGGGGCCAGCCAGCCTCCAGTTGCCATCGGTGGCCAGTGTGGCGATGAGGGGGCCAGCTCCTCCCTGGGGCCCAGCCCTTCTGCAGCGCTGCCGCTGCTGAAAAAACCACGGGGGCCCAGGACACCGACAACACCCCCACCCCGCTGGCTTCGTCACCGGGGACGTGGCGGCTGCTCGGCCATGTGCCGCATCCACCAGCATCCCTGGCAGGAGGATGCTCGGGGTGGGATGCCTCCTGTTGCACCTCACCCCCCACGTTTGAAGCCTCTGAGCAAAAATCGGGATTTTATTGAGCATCACGGGGGAATAAACCCACCTGGGCGATGCTCTGAGCTGAAGAGATGCTGAGCCTCTCTCATAAAACCCCAAAATGCAAAAAAAAATCGTCCATGGATGCAAAACCTGGGCCAGATCCCACAAGTCCCGAGCCAGGCGCCGCCCAGGACCAGGTTCATGGGGGAAATTTGGGGGAATTCCAGCATTTTGGGGGTGCTGGGGGATGGAAGTGGCCATGGCCAGGAGTAGATGGGGACTGTGTCCACCCTCCCAACCCCGGTTTGGTCCCAAACAGGCGGAAGTAACACAAATCCCAGCGCCCCTGCCCGTTTCTAGGCAACTCCCCGGTGCCTCTGATGGGCAGTCTCCCCCCGCCACCCTGCCCCCCACCCCAAAACGCCCTTCAAAGGGACTGAAAATGGCAAAGCCCTTGCCACTCCCCCCAGCCCCGTTGCTGCCTTTCCTGCTGCGGTTCCGCACAACGGGCCCTTGGTCAAACCAGTGCCGAAAAACATCACCAACCCCCATGGCCGGGGCGAGGGGGGAAGGGGTTGCTGTCAATAAACCCCGCAGAAGTGACAAAACACAGCAGCGAGGCCGACCGCAGCCATCGCCGGCTCGAGCAAAGCCTCCGGCGGCTGCAGAGCTGCACAAGAATGGAGAAGAGGCGTTAAATTAACGACATCCACTCCTCTCAGTGGCCGACGCCGTGCTCCCGGGGCAATTCCCAGCGGCTCCCCTGCGGGAGATGGGGAACTCCAGCCCAAAGACCGAGAGCGAGCCAAAGGTTTGCTTGGAGAGCAGGGAAACCGGGGTGAGGAAGCCCAGGGCTCCTCAGAGGGGTGGGCAGGGGGATGTAAACCCCCCTCGCAACAGGAGGCTGAAATTAAAATCCAGGTTTGCAAGTGAGACCAGGAGACTCTGGGGACCCTCAGCCCCCACCTCGCCACCACCCCACACTCCACCCAGCCCCCAAGGCTCCTGTGGGTGGGGGACAGGTGGCAAAGCTGCCATTTTCACCCCATTTCCATCACCCATGCAGGCGGCTGAGGCCGGAAAGCCCCACGGTTGGTGGGGGGATGCAGGAGGGACCCCCCCATCACGGCTGGGGCAGGGCCAGCTCCTGGTGTTCCTCCTCCCAGCACCCCGGGGCGGGTGGCTGCCCATCCTCACAAAATCTCCCCGGACGCAGAGAAATCTCCACGGCAGAAGGGTTTTGGCCAGCATGTCCTACGGGCTCCTGGGGAACCTCCTGCTCCTCCTGCCAGGTACGTGCCCCCCCGAAACACCTCTGCCTGCCCCAGATTGTCGCTACGGGGCTTTTGGCCCCAAACCACTTCTATCGCAGAGCCTGAAGCGCAGAAAACCCAACTCACAGCCGCTCTCCCTGTGCAGGAGGCGCCTCGGCAGAGGGGAGCCGGCCCCAGCAAAGCCCGGGGCAGCTCTGGGTGCGCCCCGGAGAGACGGCGAAGCTGAGCTGTCGCACCTCGGACACCTTCGTCAACTGGTACAAGGAGAAGCCAAACGGCACTTTAGCCTGGATTTACAAGAGCGCAGACTACTCTTCTTTGAAGGGAAAATATTCGGGGACGAGGGAAAAAGAGACAAATTTTTCCCTCGCCATCAGCGACGCGCAGAGGAACGACTCCGGGGTTTATTACTGTAGCTCCTCGTACTTCGACGCCTTGTTTGCAGATGGGACCAGGCTCGTTGTCACTGGTGAGTGCCTGGAAGGTCGCACAGCGGCTGGGGACATCCCTGGGGAGGTCTGTGTCCCCTCCCAGCACCCAGTTTCCCTCTTTAGATGCCACCGAGCCCCAGCTCTCCATCCTGGTGCCAATCGAGGTGGAGGAGCCCGGGCAGCCCCTGGTCGACATCCCCCTGCTCTGCTTCCTCCACGACCTCCCGCAGGGCTGGGACACCGTGCGATGGCAGCCCGGCGGGGAGGTGACGCCGCTGACGGCAGGGACCGTGGATGAGGATGGCGTCCTCAGCGCCTGGAGCATCACCTGGGTCTCGGCCCAGCACTGGGACGGGACTGCAGCGTGCACGGCCCTGGAGAGTGGCACGGGCAAGAACCTTAGCGTCACCATCACCAAAGGACACAGGGAGGGTAATTGTTCATCACCCCCCACCGCATCTCCCAGCCTCCATCCACCCCTGCATCCCAATTCTTATGGCCTTTCCTCATTCAGGAATTCCCTGCATCCCAATTCTTCCTCACTGAGGCACCTTTGGAAACCCCTTGCCCCCTCCATCTCCTCCCCGGGATCTTCCTGCACCAAAATGCATTAAACCAGCGCATCCCACTCCTGCACAGCCCTGATCTCCCCGTTTTGGGGGTGCTCGGACCTGGTCTCCCTGTTCTGGGCGATGCTTGGCCCTGACCCCCCATTTTGGGGGACGCTCAGCTCCCCACAGTGACCAAACCCCTGTTCTCCCCTCTATTAACTCTCCTTTCCCCCTCTCCGCAGCAGGATGCCCTTTCTGGCCGCTGGCGCTGGGGCTGGCCTGCGTCTCCCTCCTTGTCCTGCTCCACCTCAGCCTCCTGCTCTGCCGACGGCGCCTGGCCCGAGCTGACCCCTCCCGGGCCCGCCCCGCAGCCCCTTCGCCCCGGCTCTCTCCTCGCCTCCCCCAGCTGCCCTCTCCTGAGACCCACCCGGGAGGTAAAACCCCTTCCTCCACCCCTGCCGGGAAATAAATTCCGTTTTTAGAGCGTCCTAACGCTGAGCTGCTCACAGCCCAACGCCCCTCGCATCCAAACTGCCCGCCACCCCGCTGAGAAAATTCCCTTTTGGGTGCTGCTGGTGGTGCAAACGCTGCGGCTGCAGCCCCGCGCTCCTGCCTGGAGCATCCCCCAAAGCGCTGGTGCCCGCTCGGCTCCCCCAAAACCCATCAATCTCCTCCAGGTGTCAGCTCACCCTCGGCTCCGGCTGCCGCAGCACGAACAGGGAGCACCCAGGCGTTGGGTGCCCCCCCAAAAACCCTCTCTGGAGGAGCATGGCAGCTCCCCAGCCCGAACCCCAGCCCTTTGCACGGCCGGAGCAGCTCTGAAGCAGCTCAAAAAGCGTTGCAGGCGGGCATGAGGCTGCGTTTAGACACAAAAGAGTTCAATTTCAGGGTCAGAGCCACCACCTCTGGCCATCGCTGGTCCCCAGCGTCCCCCCCGGTCTCACCCAGGGGAGCTAAAAACTCACAAAGCTGTTATTTTTTCTGCTCCGCACCTCCTCAAGTGCACCGTGAGGTTTATTAACGCCGGCTCTCGGTTTCAGGCGCAGACAGATTCACTCCGGCGAGGTGCTGAAACGCCGCTCTGCCAAAACACTCTCCTGCAAATGAGTTAAAAACCAAGAGAAAAGGGAAAACTGAGAGAGCCTGCAGGATGGGAGCTAGCTGGGAACCGCCTCCATCAATAACTTGCAAATCTACCCCAGGAACATCTGGAAACTCCCAGGCTGGCAAAAGGCAGGAGGATTTTTCCGCACAATCCTTTCCGACAGGATTTGAGCGGCAGCCCCAGGAATGCTCCCTTTGGGTATTTTTTAGCCTCTTGGGGAGCGTTTTTAGCAGAATTTTTTTTTTAATCATTTATAATCTTGAAAGCGAATTTCGCCGTTGCTCATAGATGGTATCACACGCAAACCACCCAGAACGCTTATTTCAGTGGTTTACCAGCCAAAAAGCACAAAAGTGCTCCGGAAAAAACACAAAACCCCTGGGCAGCCGCCAAGTGCTCGGAGCAAGGTGGGGTGGGACGAGCCAGCGTGGTCTCAGCGCCGTCTGATGCCGCCACGCTCCCACCGCCCGGAGCCTGCACGTCCAGTTTGGGTGGCTGGAGCATCTACAGCAGCTCCACGATCCCATTTTTCCCCTTCCAGGTCAGCAGGGCTGAGGGGGGAAATCATCTTTGCTTTTTTACTGCTGGGTTTCTCTCCTTGGAGGAGGAGGAAGCCTCTAAGCACCCGGGGAGGGAGGGGATGCTCAAGAGCAATGAGAGGTGGCATCAAAATAATAAAATTCCTGATTCCTGGGTAAGCAACTGAGGTCTTGGATTTATATCAGATTATGCCTTGTGGTACCCCGTACAGCAGCCACCAGAAATTGCTGTTTAACAGGAAAAAAAAAAGGGTATTTTCATGTTACAGAATTAAGCAAAGCCGCGTGACAGCCCCTTCTCTCTGCATTTTGCTCACGGGGCAGTAAAACGCACAGAAGACCAACTGCATGACGTGCGATAAGCAGCTCCTCTCCTTGCTCCAAAGATGCCCCCAATTTTTTCGGCTGCTCAGCGACCTCCCCAGAGTCTGTGGGTGCTTGGGTGCCATTAACGCCCCTGTCCTGGCCGGCGCTGCAGCCAGAGGGGTGTTTCGGAGGGGAGCTCTCAAACACACCCAGGCGTTCATGCAGTTCAGCTGGTCTGGGTGTAATCAAGGAAGGAAAAAATAAAAGGTGCTTGGAAAACAAGCGCCACGGATCGGCAATTCTGGGACGGGCCACCCACCGTCACCTCCTGCAGCATAGAGTCATAGAATCACAGAAGGGTTTGGGTTGGAAGGGACCTTCAAAGGTCATCTAGTCCAACCCCCCTGCAAGGAGCAGGGACATCCCTGACTAGGTCAGGTTGCTCAGAGCCTCATCCAGCCTGGCCTTGAACCTTTCCAGGGATGGGGCCTCCACCACCTTTCTGGGCAACCTGTTCCAGTGTTCTACAACTCGCATTGTAAAAAATTTTTTCCTAATATCCAATCTAAATCTACCCCCCTCTATTTTAAACCCATTACCCCTTGTTCTATCACAACAGGCCCTGCTGAACAGCCTCTCCCCATCTTTCTTGTAGGCCCCCTTGAGGTACTGGAAGACCGCTATCAGGTCTCCCCGGAGCCTCCTCTTCTGCAGGCTGAACAGCCCCAGCTCTCTCAGCCTGGCCTCATAAGAGAGTTGCTCCAGCCCTTTTATCATCTTGGTGGCCTCCTCTGGACCCTCTCCAACTGGTCCATGTCCTTCTTGTGTTGGGGGCTCCAGAACTGGACACAGTACTCCAGGTGGGGTCTCACCAGGGCAGAGTAGAGGGGGAGAATCCCCTCCCTCAACCTGCTGGCCACGCTTCTCTTGATGCAGCCCTGCAAGGAGCAGGGACATCTCGAACCAGATCAGGTTGCTCAAAGCCCCGGCCAACATGACCTGCAATGTTTCCAGGGATGGGACATCCTGGGCCAGTGTTGTACCACCCTCCCTCGACCTGCTGGCCACGCTCCTCTTGGTGCAGCCCAGGATGCCGTTGACCTTCTGGGCTGCAAGGGCGCATTGCCTGCTCATGTTAAGCTTCTCATCCACCAGCACTCCCAAGTCCTTCTCCTCAGGGCTGCTCTCAATCCATTCTCCACCCAGCCTGGATTTGTGCCTGGGATTGCCACGACCCAGGTGCAGGACCTTGCACTTGGCCTGGTTGAATTTCATGAGGTTGGCACGGGCCCACCTCTCCAGCCTGTCAAGGTCCCTCTGGATGGCATCCCTCCCCCCCAGCGTGTCGATGGCACCACACAGCTTGGTGTCATCGGTGAACATCAGCATCCCACGGCAAGGACTGGCTGCAGCATCCGTCTCAGCCTAAAACCGGCGATGGGAGAGCACGGGGTCAGAAATCCCTCGTGTTTCATCCACGCCGAAAGCCGTGCGGGGGAACGGTGCCCAGAGGCAGAGCGAGCTGCTGCCCCGGTGCACGGCAGACACCAACTGTGAAAAACAGGAACATGTTTTTATTCCCTATTGTTTTATTTATCTGACTTATTCGATTTATTTTATTTAGCTTATTTTCTTTTATTTATTTTATTAAGAATTACTGTTTAAAAGTGGTTTTTTAATTTTCTTTATTTCAAAGTATCTGAAGTATCGCATTATTATCCCCTGGTCTCTCTGGCAGCGCCGCACACCCGGCCGGCAGCCGGCAGCCCCAGCAGCAGCTGCTGACAAAGGGGCAGGGAAGGGCAGGAAAAGCTTTATTTAGAGCAGAAAACCCCCTCGGACAGCGAGAAGGGCCCGTTCCCCTCGGCTCCCCAGCGGGTGTTGGGAAGGGCAGCTCATCCCACCCACCTCGCAGCCGGCACACGGCACCTCGGGGAGCGCAGGAAACCCCGCGGCAGGCGGTGTCGTGGAAAAAATGGGGGTTTTGGGGTTTCTTTCATCCATCTTCTCGTCTCCTGCAGTGAAAACTCTGAACAACGTCCCCTCCAGCGACTTCCGCAGGAATCCTGCTAATGTCATCTCCCTGGGCACAAGGCATTGTTAAGGGAAAACTCTTATTTACCAGCTGCATTTTTTAAATTTCCCTTCAAGTTTTGCTTCCGCTTATTAAAGCTGGGAAATGACGTGCTGCATCCGAGAGCCGGCGGTGATCTCACTCGCACCGTCGTCCTCAGCGCAAAACCCACAGCCGTATCACGAGCGCCCGACTCACAGCCTGCCAGGCTTCGCCGCCCAAGGCATCCCCAGGACGCAGCACCCTCGGCATCGCGAGGAGCAGGAGCCGGCGTTGCCGTCCCTTGTCTGCAAAAGCCTTTTTTTTTTTTTTTTTAAATTATTTTTTGGCTCACACATTGAGTTTTCCCACGTGAAAGGCATCGCTCTCACACTGCTCCCTCCCCGTGGGACCTTTTACAGTTTGATTTCGGCACGTAAACTTTAGTAATAATTTTAAAAGGCATGATAGTACAGCGATTGTGCAAAAGAGGAATGAAGTTTTGGGAAAGGAGCATGGGATCAGAGACGGGAAAGACGTCGGCTTGGCTGCTTTTTCTGGCTGCTCCTTGGGCGACGTTTTTGTTCTGTGTTACGAGACATGAGAAGTAAGAACAAACGTAAAAGGAAAAAAAACTGAACAAAAATTAAAATAGAGCATTTTCCTTTTCCGGCCAGAAATACAACCCAAAATCCGCACCTGCCTTTCCCCAGCGGTCCCCAGCAGCAGGAGGGTGCGGGATGCTGCTGGGGATGCTCAAGCTGGCCACCGGCACACTCCCAGCCGTGCAGGAACAGCAGCGTTTGGGGCAAAGCCTTGGCTTCCCCCTCATTTCACCCCCTAGCGCATTTTATCCAGCTCCCTTAGCAGCATCTCCACGCTGCAGGTACCACACTTTTTTTTTCCCCCTAAGCTTTTTCAAGTGTTACATCATCACATCCAACCACGAGGAGCCGTTCTCAGCCCCAAGCTGGCGAATCCCTTTGAATTCAGACTCCAAGCTCGCACGCCAAGACGTTTGCCTGTCCAACCCCATCCATGCGTCCAATAAAAGCCTCCTCTGCCACCACACCACCCTCATAAACCTGCCTTGCCCCTTCCCTCCTCATCACCTTAAAACCAGGATATTTTAACTCTTGCACAGCTCGACAGCTCCCCACGCTACCCAAATGTCTCCCGGCCGAGGCGCCAGCTCCGGTCCTGGTGGAATTCATCCCAACGAGGTCAGATTTCTGCTTGGGTTGAGATCTTGAGTTTTGATGTTATTTCTGCGGGTCGAGGGGAGGGTTTGGAGCCATTCGCTTCCTGCCTGCTGGGTCAGCTCGGCATTCCTCTGCGCTTAACCCTTTGCCAAGAAGTATCTCCCTACGGATGGGAAAAGCCCTTTCGGCAAAGCACGCACAGCCCTGGGAGGCTGCACCTCCGTTTTGGGATGCGCTTGGAAAGCTTTTCACTTGGGGCTCCTCTTAGCTGAAAAGAAATCTGCCTTGGGAAATCCTTGCCTTAAAATCGATGGAACAAGGATGAGAAAAACCCTGCCCACCACCGCTCTTCCCCAGCCGGTTGCCCCACGGATGCTCGCGCTCATCCCATCGCAGCCGGTGGTTTTCCACCCCCGCCTGCAGCCCGTGCCCCCACCTTGCTCTCGGCTCAGCACAGCTGTTTGCCATTAAACTCGCTGAAAAACTCACTTCCCTTTTCTCATCTGCGAGAGGAAACTCCCGAGCCCACATCCCGCAGGGGCAGGCACCCACCGAGGGGACGGCGAACGGAGGCAGCCGGAGCATCGTCCCTCAGGCATTCGGGTGGAGAAAACTGACACAGAGGGCTGGGAAACGATTTTTAAGATGGGGAGAATGTGCCTCGAGGGATGGTGGATAAAGACAAGGCGAGAGCAGGGCCTGCGCCTCCTCCCAAGGTCGTCGTGTGTTCAACCACCCTCCAGGCTGGGAAGGGCTCTCTTTCCAGGTGAATCTTCCTAAATACGACTGTCTTCTCGCCACATCCCAAAGCACAGCTCCTCTGTTACCTTCTGAGGCTGATCTTGCTCGGTTTGCTAGCGTCTGCCTCCCGCACCACGTCCAAGAGCCCCCAGAACACACCAGCACCTTGACTGGTGGAGAGAGGAAACTGCCTTGGGTGAACGTCTGAGGTTTCCCCACAAAACTGATATTTTTATCGTGTAAGCAATAAAGTCACAGCCATCTCAGCACTTCCTCCAGCAGCAAACCCCCACCACACGCCGCTCAGGAAGAAATTTTACCCCAGCTCAGTCACATCTTATTTGCCTCCTGCTTCTTCTATTCCCCTTTTGCTTCGCACCCCAGTTAATACCAGTTTCCACCAGCATCAGGTCATCTCCTTCTGCACCGGTATCAGCTTTTCCTCACAAATGCAGACGAGTCAGGTTTTCTCTTCCTCTTCATTTCTCTTTCAAAAAATGTTTTCGGATTTTGTTTTTATTTTTAGAGAAGAGATGAGAATAAGCAGCCGATATCAACGTGCAGCAAGGCACCACGCCCTGCAGACGCAGTAAGAGGAGCAAACACCGAGTGCGGCTCCCGAAGCATCCCGACCCAGGGGATTTCTATCCACTTTAAAATAAAATAAGCCCACCACTGTTTGCATTTCTTCTCACTGATGGAGAAACCGAGGCATAGGAAGGTGAAATGAAGCCAAGAATAAAAATCCCCCAAGATTTTAAGGGAAGTTGGGAACTGAACCTGGCTCCCAGTCATTGTTTCTGCCTTTGCTCTGAATCGCCGCCCTCTCTCCAAGAAGGCTCTGCTATTAATAACTCCCATCATACGCCACCGTAACATAATCACAACCATCCTCCCGCTATTTGCGAGCTCATGCAGCGCCGCTCACCCTCCCTGGGGAATACCTTTCCAAGACTTGCGACTCAGCCATCGGAAAAGTTTTGGCAAAGGGAAAATCTTCCATCGCTGGAGTGGTGTTAGGGGCACCGCGCATCTCCCGGCCCGTGCAGGGCCACCTCTAGCCCAGCCTGACATCGCAGCGCTTGGCAAATTGCAGAAAAACTTATCTTTCCTCTGAGCGTGGAGGCTGCTTGGTCCAGCCCTCACAGAGTCATTTCCTGCCTCTGTTGGGACGTCTGAAGAAATTCCCAAGCAGCAGCGCCGAGCCGCACTGGCAGACACCACCGAAACATAGGACGATGAACTTTTTAATTGCAGCACTCTTGGTTCTTCATTTTTTACCGGGTAAATACCTTTCTCTGGTTTTCCGCTTTGCAATTTAATTTAATCACGCTGCTAAGTGCCGGGCTCAGATCGTTTCTACGCTGCCGGGATGCTGCACGGCACTCGGGGTGGGGTCTTGGAGGTGGAAAGGTCTTGTGGTGTTTGCTTGGAGATGGGGGGCCAGGAACAAAAAAAAAAAAAAAAAAAAAAAAAAACCAGAAAAAAAAAAAACCAGGGAAAAACTCGATGCAATTACTAAAAGTTACAGTAAAGTGTGTGCTTGCAAAATACCATCTGTGCTTGCAGAATAGAGCCTGATAATTAATGTTTTCCATACCGCATTCAAAATAATTTGCAATATACAGCTGGGAGCTCTTGAGAGAGAGATACAGGCAAGGAGAAAAAGAAAAAACCAACAAAACCAACCAGGATTTCCTGAAGTATGAGGTGGGCACTTAGGAGATGTGGGGAAACCGAAGTCGGGGCAATTGAGGGAGGAAAACCTCAGCACCGGCAGCGCCCAGGAGGGACGGAGTAGGAACCTGAAGCTAATCAGGGATGAGCACACGCGCAATGAGGCAACGCTTCTAGGAAGTGAGAGAGCAGGCAGCACCGACCGAGGGGCAGACAGCAGGGAACCAGCAGCTACCTGCGCCCACTGGCCGCAGAGACCCTTCCTCTTCCTCTACCGCGCCAGAGGGACAAAGTCGAACGCGAAACATCAGGCGAGGGGTTAAAAGCAGTCGCGGAGGGGGCAGTTCCAGATGGAAGCTCTTCACGACAACACAACACCAGTATTATTCTTAGCACGGCTCCAGCATAAATACAACAGCCAACTCAGAATAACTTTCTCAGAAAGCTTCGTGCGTGGGATAATGCACCCCGAGAGCCGGGGTTTATGCCGCTGGAGCCAAAAAGGACAGAGTACTTTTGAAGGACGAGCGTGGGAAGGCGTGGGGACGGATGGGTGTATGCTGTGCCGCACAGCTCCTGATTCGGGTCCGAGCTGCCCCGAAAGCTCAGGATGGGGACAGGATGCGCTTTACACAGCGAGGCTGAGCGAGGGCCGTGTGTCACCACCCGCAGACCCCACTCCTACCCCCGGGCTTTGATGCCTGCCCAGAAATTTTTGGGCAATGTCACTGTTTTCTGATAACTTCCTAATGAGGAGAGGTTTTGGACTGGGGTTTCTCGCACAGCCCACTGCCGGCGCTGAGGAACTCAGGGCTGCATTGGGAAACGGAGGGAAGTTTTAGAGAGGGGTACCCGGAGCTACGGCTGGCCCCAGGCACAACTAACGGCATCATTAACGTTATTAACAGTATAACTTATAATACTAGAACTAATATTAACTGAGTATACACAAGTACTAAAATATTATATTATATTGTCATGAGTCTCTTATTATATTATTATATTATTGAACACTGGCCCAGGTTGCCCAGAGAGGCGGTGGAGGCCCCACCCCTGGAAACAATCAAGGCCAGGTTGGCCGGGGCTCTGAGCAACCTGGTCCGGTTGGAGATGTCCCTGCTCCTGGCAGGGGGGTTGGACTGGATGGGCTTTGAAGGTCCCTTCCAACCCTAACCATTCTACGGTTCTATGATTCCATATTACTGCATGAGTATTATAATATTAATATTCCTAATTAGTCTGATTTATAAGACCCCCAAAAAAGAAAATACATTTAACATTATGTTTGGAAAAGAGAAACAAATTACTTGATACGACTTTGAAAATGATTCAGAAATGTATTTATAGGGACTCAGCCCTAAGGAAACACAAGTCTCCTTTCCGAGCCTTCAGCGATATCAGAGCAAAAGGCACAGAAGGAATAAAGCAGCCAGGCCAGTGTCTGCGGAGTGGCTCAAAACGTACGGAGCAGAGCTTTTGAGATCCACCCCCCAAACAAATTTGGGGTGCAGGAACGCAGCTGGAGGGCTGCAACTGCACACCTGCACCCAAAATAAAGGAAAAAACCCACCTGGGAGGAGCGCTGGTGGGGTCCGCAACACGATACCTTCTGCTGTGAAGGCTCTGATTTAATTATGGGCCAGATTGCGAATCCATTACTCCCACGTGGGAATAGGGTTTGCACAAAGCGCCAATAAATCAATGAAAGCATTCTTGTGAAACCGTATCCAGCCAGCTCGACACGATTCTCCGCTGTTCATTCTCTGTTTGTTTTTAGGGAATGCTGAGACAGAAGAAGAAGAGGAGATGACAAAGTTTTTATACGACTACGCATCTCGTTTCAGTGAGAAATTCTTGCTTTTTTTTCTGATTATTTAATGCAAGCTGCATGGGAAAGCGGGAATAACAGGGGTTGGAAAGGATGCTGGGAGGTCCCCGTCCGGCCTCTGCCAGGCAGGGAGATCAGGCTTTGCCAATAAAAACCAAGGCAAAGGCACCAAGAAGCCACTGAACCGAGTCCTCTGCAATTACAAATAACCCCCGAGGGACACCGAGCCTGTCCCACCTCCCCGTGCAGCCACCAGCAAACCCCAGCGCCCTTCATCCTTCCTTTAAGCCAAAAGCTCAGGGCTGCCGTGCACGGCAGAAGGAAACTAAGGGGCCGCCGCAGCCCGAGGTCCTCGTGGCACCGGAGCTTTGCAGAAATACCCAGAGGAAAACAGATCCGGGGAGCTGCTGCGCAGATGGAGTAAGAGGTTTGCTGAATCGTGGCTGCTCGGGAACTGGAGCGGCTGGTTATGCTCAGGCAGGACAGGCGAGCAAAGCAGCAGTTTATTTCTCTGAGTTAATTGGATTAATTTGACTTACACTGACTATTCAGAGGGGAAAAGACGTGCAATCACAATGTCGCAATATAAGGGTGGGACTCCTCTCACCCAGCACCGGGTAATGTGCACAGAGCATGGGTGCCCCCGACCTCCTTTAGAGTAAATGGAGAGAAACTGGTACCCGGTATCTCCACCGACTTCAAAAGGGGGCTCTGGAGACCCTCTCAGACAAAAACATTTGTGTCTGAACCACACCAGGAACCTCCGATACAAATGTGAATAATCCATAGGAAGCAGACACCCTAACACCAAGTGGCTCTGCCCACTAAAAATTCAGCGGTGCTTTCGTGTAAAGATAAAACAAAATGAAAAGCAGAGGTAGAAGACATTTTTCTGCAGCTGCTCTGCCCCCAGTGGTTCTCGTTACCGTCGGAAATCACGTCTTGCTGAGCTAGAAAGGTTACTGAAAGGGACTAGGAGCAGAGAGAACCCTGGTAGCCGCGCCTGAGCAGATTCGCTTTCATTTCCGCAGCGATAGATCCGCGCACGCCCCCAGCACGCTGCCGTCGCCGCTCACAGGCAAACTCAGCCCCCGAGCCAGGCAGCCTCTAAACTTGAGTTTCCACCCCTTGGGATTGATGCTGGGTGTTGTGATGATGGTCTGAGTGGGTCAGCTGCCCGCCTGGTTATACCGAACATTAACCCAGCCTCATCAGAACGATGCTCTCGTTCCAGGTGATTACTTGTATGCCACAGTAGAATATTACTCGGACAACACCACGTTAATACCCACCATGTATCCATACGAGGTGAGTGGGACTTTCTCTTCGTATTTCTGAAAAAAAGGGGGCCTTCCTCCCCAAAAGGAGGGGGAAAGAAATAAATGGATTGCTAAAAGAAATAAATGGATTTAAAACATTGATTTAAAACACTGAACAACTCAAGTGAGTTTGGGCAAAGAGCGTCCACGCAATAGCTTAGTTTGCCATGGACTTTGCACAGAATGACAGAGAAGGGGGAACTCCCAGTTTTCCTAATTGAATAACATCAAACCTGCCCCAGTGGGATCCCTCTGGACACAAGTTAATCCTGCGCTGTCACATCACAGGTTATTCCTTTTCCTCTACATCCTTTCAGGACGTAGCGCCGCCAGGGCTTTGTGGAAGGGATCTCCAAAGGAGGCTGCCACCCCCCAGATTTCAGGGATACCCCGCTTCGCTCAGCGACAGAGACGGACGCTCCAGGGCAATGACGCGGTTTCTCCCCCAGGAGCAATCGCCGGGGACAGTCAGGAAGGCAGAGGAGCCAGTCAGGGCATGAACTCTGCCATTGGCTTTTAGCACATTAAACCAAGCGATTTTTGACCAATTTATTTTTGTTGATTTGTCAGGACTACCAGGAGTCAGTGGGATCGCCCCTCCGGTGCCACCTCCCCCTCATCATCCTCCTCAGCCTCCTGGGTTTCCTGCTATGACTCCCCCTGCGAAGGTACCAAAGCCCCTTAGGATTTAAGCCCTCACTTCGAGCACATCTTTAATCCAGCAAAATTCAATTCTTCCTCAAGCAGCAGCGAGCAGCGCTTTGCAGCACCTTTTCAAAATAAATTATGAAATTATTAAACCTTGCAGGCATCCAGCTGCAATGCTAGGGACAAGCAAAGAAGCTTTAATCGCTACTAATGACCTGAAAAGGCATTTTCGGGTGTTTTTCCAAAGCACCTAAGCAACCACTTTGCATGCAGCCTTCAGTGGTGTGAACATCGCTGTGGTACTGCTGGCTCAAACTGGGGTTCAGCCCCAGGCACCTCTGCTGCTCAGCCACCCAAACGCCCTTTGTTCCAGAGGCTGAAGCTCACCGACATCCCAGGTGCACGTGAAATCCCTGTCCCGCCACACGCGTGGCTCGAAACACAATAGGAGGACATGGCAACCACTTCCTCACCTCTTCCCCTTGTTTCAGACACAACAGCTTTGATGAAGAAAAGAACATCACCACCGCGTTGGAAATGACACCCTCCAAACGAAGCGTCACCTCTGTTTTTAGCACAGTTGTAACTTCATGTACAACGTTTTCAATAGATGGATGATGCTGTCCCAAGCCATAACAGTTGTGTAAACACTGAAGAGCTTTGTAATGACTCGGTTCTTTCCTATTTCCTCTTCTCTGTTGTAAATATGAACTCCTGCCAATAAAATTACTAACAATCAGCGTTTGGTCTCTAGCGTGAAGCCACCAACACCCTCCAGGAAAGCAGGAGAAACGCCAGCCCCATCCACGCCCGTGCTGGGCTAACCTGCTCCTCCTGCCCCAGTTCACACCCCATTTCTCCAGAAAAACCTCAGCACTTTGGGAACCAGACGCAGATTTTTGCCACAGCCCATCTTCCCAGGCCACCACGTCAAACGGGGCTGTGCCGGGACAAACTCTCCATGCTGGCACCCACCCGCCACGAGGTTTGCGGTGGCAGGCAGTGTGGGTTCATTCGCAGTCGCTTGGTAAATAATCAGTAACCACCATCAGAACAGGAATAACAAATTCAAGAAAGTGCTTGTCTCATCACAAGGATCTTTTCAGGCATCTAAACCCAGAAGCTAGCTAGCTAGAAAAACCAAGCAGAAGGTTTCCACTTAGGTTTTTCCAGAATTTTTCTTAACACTATTTATTTTCTAGAAACACCAGCAATATCTGCAGTGCAATGAGAAGCTGGACCAAAAAAACCCACATCCTTCCAACCAACGCAGCCCACACCAACTCCCCACGCAGAACTGCCAGAAATGTGGGGTTTTGGGGCAGGAAATCTGAGTTTATAAGGCTCCTCTTGGCCCAGCTGGGGAAAAATACAATGCAACCCCACACTCTGTGTCTATGCTGCTTTTCTTTGGAGCAGTTATGGGGAAGGAGGGGCAGCAAACCTGTCCCAGGTGCACCCGTGCGGTCTTGGAGCAGCCGTAAGTCAATGGAAGTTGAGTCAACCCAACAGGCAGAGCTCAGGGTGGCCTCATCCGCACAACCCCCAGGTTTGCGGAGCTTCAAGCTCCCTCGAGCTGGCCCTCAAAACCCCAGGCAGAAATTCCCATCTGCCGGAGCCGGTACAACACAACCCACCCATGTCTACACCCATGGAGTGGTGGCACCGCAGATGGTTCCATCACCAACCAGCATCCCTCACCCCAGCTCGTGGGGTTATCCAGGCTTCCAACCCTGAAAGGTAGAAGTATTTTACATTCTAGGGAAGCCAAGAGGCTCTGAAATGGGGCCAGGAGCTGCTGAAGGGAGAAAGACCCGAATGCACTGCCAGCCAGTGCCACCTCCTGGCTCCTCGCTGCTATGAAAGTTGATAAAAATGCTGAGTTTTGCCTGGAACAGCTCTGGAAAATAATTTCTGAATACACAGCGTTGAGATTTTCAACCCTGCAATTAAGAAAAATAAATTAAGGGAAAAGAAAATATGTGCATGAGGCTTATAATATGCTAAATTTACTAATTAAAAAAATATTACTAAATAATTAGTGGTATCAACACTCAGTGGTGGTGTCCCTGAGACCAAGGGACAGAAAACCACAAGCCCTTTCCAACAGCACGAGACAAACCCCACCGCACAGAGAAGCTAAATACGTGAGCTAAATACAATAAACCCAATTTCGTGTAAAAACCCGGCTCAGTATTTATAGCTCACTTCAAGAGCAGAAGAAAAGGCCAAAAACTATATCCAGGTTACAGCAGTGTTTAGGGCAAGGCACATCCTGACCTAATTACAACTAACGATGTAAGGCTGGAAACGACCTCACTGCTTTCCCAAAGCTGATTATTATTCATCAAAAATCTCTTTAAAAGTTTATAAATGCTTTTTTTTTTTTCTTTTTCCTTGCAACACTACATGCACCTTCCCACAAGCATCGGTCCCTGCTGCCCGACCGTCCTCAACACCCTGGGTCCAACCCGGGCAGCTCCGATCCGGGGAAAATCCCAGGGTTTCCGTGACGGGAACTGCAGTCTTGCACGTTACACTAAGAGTGAGCAAACACACTTACATCAGGGAAAATATTAAGACTTGAAATTTTAGTTCTTTTTCTTTGCAAACACACAGTTACATTTCTAACAGGAAAACCAAAATCTCACCCAGGGTCTGTTCCGGCGGTAAAGCCTGGAGCTTTTCCTCAGCCTGCCCGGAGGTGAAGCCATCCTTGTCCGGATGCTTTCACAAGTTGCTTTCCCAGATTCTCCCCTTTTTTCACCCCTCGGCTCTGCAAATGGCCGCTCTGCCAGCAAACCTCCACGGGATAAGCTGCTTTAACACAAAGAGGATTTCCCTCTGGTTTCGAAAACCGTTCCTAGTTATCTTCAGGCAAGAAGCAAGCAGAAGGTCCCTCAAGGTCTCTGGTGTTTTCTAGCAGCACGTTCCCAAACTCTTTGAGAAACAAATTGTGCTGCTCCCAGCAGGACTCCCAGGATCCAGGTGCAGCGTCCCAGGGGAGCTGCAGCCCACAGGGATTTATTTTGCGAGAGCCTCCGCAAGTCCTGGAGCAGGCGTAGGCTCTGTCCTCCAGCAGAGGGTAACCGTGGTTTTTGGACGCATTTAACCCGGTCCAGCCTCAGAAGGGGCATCCAGCCCTTGTGAACTCACAGATGCAAAATAAAAAGTGTGGAGAAAAAAGGCTGGGGTGGCCTCAGGGCTTGTTTCTTACTCCAGGTGTTGGTGATGATTAACAGGGCCCTGGTTTCACCACCAAAACCACCAGCGATGCACACAAACGCACAGAGTTACAGAAGAGCAGCTCAAAGCCGCTCTCCACGGGGCCAGCGAGGAGGCAACCGGCTCTGGGGTTTGTAACCCCCTTTTTTAGAGGCCTGTTGAGGATGGCGTTTTGGGGAAGGAAACGGGACTTTGTGCAGATTTACACAACTGGTGATGAGGGCTGAGGCTGCTCCCCTGCCTGTGTTGTTTAGACGTTATTGCCGTCGCTCAGTGCCGCGGGACGCCCGTCAATACCAACCTCACGTCAGATCCTAACGCCCCGGCGGGAGCAGTGTCGCTGAAACACAAACCATTCCCATCAGCATCACATGGAGCAACCGGACCTGAAACAAAAAAAACCATAATTTTCCTTTTATTCCTTGACTCTCCCATTTACGGCACGCCTCTCGGACCATTTTTTCCCCTAGGAAGAGCGCAGGAGTGTTCTGGAGAGGGCTGCAAGGTTGGATTTTGCTGCAGAAGCCACACCAGGAGAAGGGACTGCGGAATTAAATCCTGCCTGGGCTCCCCCATGAACTTTTATTTCCAAATGGGTGTTTTTCAGCCATCACAAGTAAATTCCAATTTCATTCGAAGCGATGCTGAGCCTTTAGCACGCAAGCAGCGTGGCAGTGGATTCTCTCCTCCAGCAAACCCCCCCCTTATTTTTCCCACATCAGTGGGTGACTCTGTATTCAAGCCCCTCTAAAACAAAATACCTTCCAGACCAAATATGGCACCGAATTGGCAAGATTCAGCCTTTTTTACCCCACTGTTAACCCCTCCTCCTCAACCAACCAGAGAAATGAGCTAGCTGAACTCTCACTATTTGATTTGAAACAGGAAATATTTTCCCTGCTCAGTTTACACAAAGCAGAATAGACCAGCAGAGATTCCCATGTTGGTGGGGTTTTTTATTTTTTGGTTTTTTTTTTTTCATTCTGCTACCGAGTTGCCAAAATGTCTCCAGCTATTTGCGTCTCGAAGTTAAAAGAATCAACACATAAATATTTGGAATTACTTGTCTAGGAGGGACCAACACTTCCAGCCCGGCAAAGCGCTCCTGCCTGTACTTAGCGTTGAGGATGTTAGCGGCTTTGGGGCACGATTCAGCGGCCGCGGCGTGGCTGGAGATCAGCATCTGCCAGCACTGAAGCCTTAAATATAGCAATACTATTTAATTTTAAATAGCCAAAATGTTTTCCATGCTCCTAGTCGCATATAAACCACAAATAGCCACCCAGAGGTGTCTAAATTAAAGATTTATGCCATTACGTAGCCGTTTGCTCGTGCATCCATCTTCCCCTATATATCCTGGATGTTCACAAAGCCGCGTTCACACAAAATAACGCAAATTAACAGCAGCTTCGCAGTCACAGCGGCCGTGGGAAGCCCAGGCTGAGATTTGGCTGGAGCCGGCAGGACCCAGGGCCTTTCGTTGCCGTGCCATCACCTCATCCCTTGCACCTTTCCCTACCGGAGGAGTTTTCACATCCTTTATTTGTGGCTTTGTTTTTTTTCTTTTTGCGATTTGAACTGCAAGGCGCGCGCAGCCATGGGAGGGGAGACGCTAAGGCGGCACGGCCAGACGAAGGCCCGAAGGTGACGGTGCCCGCGTTTCAACCGGAGCGCTCAGCAGGCCGCCAGCCCAACGGCGTCTGCAGGAAGCGCGGAGCCGGGCAGCGCCGTGTCCCTCCGCGCTCTCGGAGAGGGGCAGAACCTCGGGGCGCGCGCTCTGCCCCGCAGGGCCTGCAAAACCCGGGCGCGAGCACCCCCGCGGCGCTCCCGATGCAAAGCCCCGCCGGCAGCGCGCCCTCCACGCCGCGAGACGCGGGAAAACCCGCTGCGAGCTCCCGCCGCGCGGCCCCGCCCGCAGCCCCCCGCGCAACCCAGGCGCGCGGAGCCGCCGCGCGCAGCCCCCTCGCGCGAAACCCGCACCCGCGCCGTCCCCGTGCGGCCAGGCGCGCGCACACCCCCGCGAGCAGCCCCACCCCCGGGCGTGCGAACGCCCGACGGCAGCCCCCTCCCCGCCACCGTACGACAGGCGGTGACCGCCCCGCGTGGGAGGGAGCGGGGGGGGGGGGTGCAACGCAAACCCCCGGGGCATGCAAATTCCCACCCGCACCCCCCCGAGGCCGCAGAACGCAGCAGAGCGGGGCATGCAACCCCCCCCCGCCCCCCCACCGTGTAACCGGACACGCAACCTCCCACGCGCAGCCCGCGCCCCGCGCAAGCACCCGGGCAAGGCGTCACACGCCAACCGCCGCGTACGGCATCCCCCTCCCCACCCCGCACAACCGCCCCTCCTGCAACCGGCCGCGCAAACCCCCACGCGTGACCTCCCCACCGCCACGTGCGCGGGGTGCGCGCGCGTCCCGCCGCACCGCGCCCGCCCGCACGCACGCACGCAACAAAGACAAACCCCGCCCACATCCCCCGCTCCGCCTTTAAAAGGCCGCGCCGCCGGATGAGCAGCGCGGCCAGCCAATGGCGGGACGCCTCCCGCGGCGCAGCGGAGCCAACGAGAGGGCCGGTGGCGCGGAGGAAGCCCCGCCCCGGGGCGGGGGCGTGGCGGCGGGAGGGGGCGCCATGCGCCATGTCATGGAGGCTCAGTGTGCGAGCGGCCATTGACGGGGTCGGAGCTCTGCGCGGAGCGGCGGTAGCTGCCCGCGGCGTTTCCATCCCCGTTCCCGGCTCCTTCCTGCCGCCGCCGGCCGCTGCAGCACCGCCGACCCCGCGGCCGGTTCCCCCGCCGCGCCCGCTCACCCTCCCTCGCTACTGCGGAGCCGCGGGAGGGGGGGGCGATGGAGATGAAGAAGCGAATCATCCTGGAGTTGAGGAACCGGGCCCCCGAGAAGGTGAGGGGCGGCGGGGCGGCGGGCCGCGCTCCCGCCTCCGCCTCAGGCCGAGCGGGCCGGGCCCGGCGGCGCCGCCGAATCTGGGTCAGCCGTGGCGCAGGAGCCCCGCGGGGCGCGGGCGGCGCTTCCGGGCCCCGGGGCGGCGGGGACCCGCGTTCCCCCCCCCTCCTCGCCCCCTTCCCTCCCCTCCTCGCCAACGCCTTCGGCCCCCGAAGTTGGCTGGGGGTGGGAGGGGGGCGACTTGCTCCCGCCGTTAATCGCCTCCAAGTTGCGAACGCGGCTGTAGTAAACAGGTCACGGTCGCGGCGAGCCCAGCCTCAACCCTTCCCTCATCTTTTTAAATTTTTTTAAAATTTTTTTTAAAAGAATACTCTGTTTTCCGCCCTGCGTGGCCGGCTCGCTCCCGCTCCTTCCTGCCGCCGCCCCGCCGGCCACAGCGACGGGGAAAGCTGGGGAGGGAGGGTGCTCCCCCCACCCCATTAACGAAAGCGGCGTCGTCCCCCCGCCACCAACTTCCCGTTTGATGCAAAAAAAAAAAAAAAAAAAACTGAAAATTTGGGAGTTCACGTGCGCTGCGAGGCCGCGCGCTGCCCGCCCCCCCCCCCCCCCCCCCCCCCCCGACAAAATGCCGCCCCCCCGGCAATGCCCAGGGGACCGGCCCGCATCCCCCATCCCCCCGTGACCGTCTCACGGAGCGCGCTGCCCCACTCGTGCTCTGGCAGACGGGTTTTTGCATGGAGGTCGGTAAGAAAAACCACTGCCTGGCGCCTCTGGCTCGCCCCAGGAGTAAAGTCCAGATATCGCCGCGAGGCTGGCCCAACTCACGGGGGATTTGGGGAGAAAAAGCGCCTAAAACTGTTTTGATTTAACCAAACTACTCATGTTTCCGTAAGTTTTATCAGGTACCTGGAAAGGCCTCTGTGCGCCGTTAGCGTGCATCTCCTGTGGGCGAAGCCGCGAAGGTCCCTTCTCCCCTGGCAGCTTTCTCTAAAACTTTGTGCTTGTTTGGAGTAATGCTGTTCTGATGGAAAAATAAAACAATAGCGAGGGTTTACTTGGGGCTGGCAAATTGTGCTGCTTGGAGGTTTCTGCAGCAGTCTTAAAATGTTATGATTTAAAAGTGTGCAGGGGAAAGGAAGAGTCACCTTGTTAACGTCCTTTCTGATGAGTGGTACGTTCCGCTGTAGATAAAATAATTTAAAATTAATCGGCTGCTCCTTGTTACTGCTTCTAAGTACGCGACCTGTATTGATTATCTAGTTGTTTTAGTGGCTTTGGCGTGAGGAAATTATTTAATTGGGCTTAATTAACCTGCAGAACGCACTGCTGAAATAATCTGCAGCCAGGAGGTTTAGGGTTCAGAAATAAGTTGAATGTTCTTGTGGGTCTGAATCGCACAATTCAATGATTAGGCTTTAGAAAGAAGTTATCGGTTCACGTGTGTGCGAGAGCAGCTGATAGCCCCGGCCGCGGTGGCACTGCGGGAAGCTGTAAAAGCGTCCGTCAGTAAAGTCTGGGGTTAGGTGGCAGTTTTTGCAGAATTTGAACCATGCTTAGAGGAAGGGAAACTGTTGCATACTTTTTTTTCCCCCCCCAAAAAATAGGCGGGTGTCAGGGATTTCGGACCGCAATTCTGGTCTAAATTTAAACCAAACACCAAACCAACATATTTAAGAGGGTCCAAGTTGTGGTTTAGATGAAGCGTGTGGGTATTTTCGACGCTCGTTAAACTGACAAGTGACTTGCTGTCCTGTTGGAAGGTGACGGAGTTGGTGCTCGATAACTGCCGATCCAGCAACGGCGAAATCGAAGGTCTGAATGATTCATTTAAAGAACTCGAGTTCCTTAGCATGGCCAATGTAGAGCTGACATCGCTGGCCAAACTTCCCACGTTGAGTAAGCTCCGAAAGGTACGTGTCTCTCACCTGCTGGTGCTTCAAGAAGTCAAAGTCACGGGTGACAACCCGTGGTGGTGTCTTTCGGTGCTCGTGGTTGAACTTGCATGGCGCTGACGGTTCTTTGTGAGATGGCAGGCCTGTGAAACGACGCCACCTCCAAGCTCTGGGGTTTTTCTTAAGATCTGAAATTGTTTTGGGTATCTCCAGTTAATCATGGCCGAATGGGGCTTGGCCAGCGCCTCTGGGCAGTGAATGCTGTTAAAAATGTGGAAGTTGGCCATGTCTTGCTGAGTGCTGATGGTTGATCGCAGGCTGTTGGGTTGCCCAGCCAGTGAAGTTGCTCATCGCTGGCAGAACAAAGGCTTGCAGTGAATTCCAGTGTTACGTATTCTGCTAACTTAAAATTTGACTATCCAAACTCAGGACGTTTTAAGGAGTACTTTATAATTCTCAAAGGAACTTTTTGACAGCCAAAGCAATAACTCAACTTGTGCTTGTTAACTTGTGGGGCTCTTCAAAAGTGTTCAGCTTTGTGATTAAACTCATCAGTTAAAGGGAAAACGATGAAAAACTATGCAAGTCTGAATCTGATGGTACAATTCCTTAATTTTTTTCTGCATAATAGTTGGAGTTGAGCGACAACATCATTTCAGGAGGCCTGGAGGTCCTTGCAGAAAGGTGTCCAAATCTCACATATCTAAATCTAAGCGGCAACAAAATCAAAGATCTTGGCACTGTGGAAGCTCTTGTAAGTACAAAGTGAGAGGGGCTAGTGGAAAATTTAATAAATACTGGTTTTAAAATCAAGAATAAAGTAATTCTTTTTGCAGTGGAATGGTACAAACTTAGCTGTAAGGGCTGCATGGGAGCAGTTTTTTCAAGCAAACAGCAAACGGGGGGTTGAACTGGTACAATGCAAGAAATCAGCAAGTGCAAAGATGCAGCGTGATGTGCTCTAGCTGCTTATGTTCCTTTCCGGCATGCTGAAAGGCATGCGAAATGAAATTTCCTTTCGTACTTGTCACGTGTTCTATACTTTTTTTCTTGTCAGCTCAGGTGAAATGGGTACTGCGGTGTTTTGGGTTTGTCAGTATTGCGGTTGGTCGTGACTTGATTAACTCGATGTCACGGATGTTAGAGGCAGTACTTGTAAATGTGCCGCTGTGAAATTCCTTCTGTGTTAGCAGTGAGATGTACTGAATAAGAGATTTTTGAGCTTCTGTTTTGTCTTTGAAAGAAAAGTAGCCAAGTTATGTCCTGCTTAATCCTCTTGTGTTCCTTTGTTAAGGTGTAGTTTGCCTGAGAAGCAACTGCCTTAAGCTTTCATTGAACTGTGAAGTGATTAGGATACGTTAGGAGCCGGCCGGTACCTGGAAGGCTCCAGGAGTTGGTTATTTAAATGTTGGAGGAAGCTGCCAGCGCCTGGCACTGCCAGATCTGTGCACCCATTCTTCTAGCTGATGTGAGGGGTTTTTTTTTTTTTAGGACTTTGGTATAGACTGCATATTTTTAAAACTGCTCATAAAGATTCTTCATTTACTTCAGCGGTGCTTTAACCCAGCAGTTAGCAGACCAAGTAAAGCAGCTACAGTGCTCTCTAGAAGAAACACTCTTATTTAGATCTCAGATGCGTGCCAAGCCGTGCAGGTGGCTCATTCTGTCTGTGTAAAGTTTGAAAGGTGAGAAAAATCGCCACTGGTTGTCTCGTTTTTATTGTTTGGAAAGCAAATTCTGTAGTGTAGTTACAAATCCTACCAAGTGCCTCTTGTTTGCTCCTCACAAGATGCCTGTAATTAAATTAGTCAAACTGTTTACTGAACGGCTGCTGGAGTTGTTAAGTTTTTGCCCATGATTGCTGGAACACAAATAGGCTATGCAAACAAAAAACAAACTCAAATACGTGCTACGCAGTCTGTGCACGGTGGTCTAGTGCTTCAAGGATGTGTTGGGCGTGCTGCGAACGCGCTGTGGAGTTGGTCTGCAAAAGCACGGTCATTAGGAGCTGTCAGTACTGCGAACAGCTTTTCGAACTGAAGTTTGTGTTTAACAGGGAGCAAAATACTGAATAGAAAAGAAGGGACAGGGACAAAATAAATTCTGTGGCTGGTTATGTGGTTAACTGTACTGAGGCCACAACCGCACTATAACTTTTAAGTACTATGTCAAAAAAAAAAAAGAGGTGGAAAAAACACGCTTTTCATTTATTTTCAGCAAAATCTCAAAAACTTGAAGAGCCTTGACCTGTTCAACTGTGAGATCACAAACCTCGAGGACTACAGAGACAGCATTTTTGAGCTGCTTCAACAAATCACATACCTAGATGGATTTGATCAGGAAGATAATGAGGCACCGGACTCAGAAGATGACGATGATGAGGGTAACTTCCTGAAATAAGCTGTGGATAGAAATAGTATGCTGTAATAAAGATAATAGATTTAGCGTGGGGTATAGTGACTTCTTGAATGCACCAGGATGGTTCTGTACTCTTATTTTTGAAGTGCAGACTTCTAGAACTCACTTGGTATTGGCACACTGCCACACAGAAGGAAAACTCCTGTCCGAGATTTGGATGTTCTTGCAGAAGCCTTCTGAGTTTAGGAAATTTGACTAAAGATATTGTTACAAAGATACAGATATTCTCAAGATAAGTTGTTGTCAGCAGTAAAGCACTTTGGCACTCTCCCGAATGCCGCAAAGCAAGAGGGCAAACACACGTTCTTTTGAATGAACAATTATGGTTTTACTGGTTTTTATAATGGCTTCAGTCCCGTGCTGAAGTATGATACAGTTTTTTTGTTCCAAAGAAGGTATAGAGTTCCTTTTGATCTGACCTCAGTTGTAGTCATTGACGAGGCCATTTCTACATCTTTTTCCATTGTTGTTACCTAACTGGAAACGAAACCCGCAGGTATAGGTCTGTCAGCGTGTGGCTACAAATTCTGCATTGATGTGCTTGCAGGAACAGGAGTCTGAGTGCGCTTCTTTAAATGTACTTGGCTTAACAGATGACTAACACTGTCAAAGCTGTTAAGGAAAAAACATCAGAGGTGTGTTTGAGCACTGTTAGCAAATACGGTGGGCTGTTGTTGTGATGCAGCATCTTATGCGTGTCTGCGTTCTAAATATCCACACAAATAACTAGCGAGATTTGGGCTGTATCTGGTTTTGACAGAGGTTTCTCAGTGTTTTCTTTGTGCCTTAAATCATTACCTGGGAGCTGCCACTGCTGTGTGCTGGGTCAGGGCTGTCAAGGGGCTGCTGAGGAGCACTCAGACACATCAAAGTCTGGAGTCTGTCTTTTAAGAACTCAAGGAGAGCCAACTAGTCTGTACTGGGATTGTGAAAATAAACCAGTATTTGAAAATAGATTAATAGGTTAATAACTTGAAAATGAATTTAAGTGTTAAATCACCTTGTCAGTTCTTGTAATTTGCTTAACTGAAACTGAAGGTGATTCTATGCTCCAGACATGGAAAGGAGATGAGAGATCATCTCTTTGGGACTGGAGGTGTTTCACAGTTACGAGTAAGTGGTTAAATAACAGATACATGTCATAGGTTAAGCTGGTTTTGCCTTTAAATATTTGGAGGTTTGATTCTATAGAGAAGCCTCGCTTCCCCTTCCACTGACTGAATTTTCAGTTCCCTTGCAGGAGTTTGCATATGTGGCTGCTTCAGGCATCGAGAATTTTGCCTGAAGCTTGCGGTGTAAAAACATTGGTAGCCTTTCTTCAGGGAAAAAAAATTACAAAGATAACTTTATGAAAATCATGCTTGTTTCCCATGTGTTGCCTGCATTTGAAAGAGTAAAATAAACCCCAAGCCCTTCTGGAAAAAAGTTACAGCCAGCTTGACCTGGTGTATACAAACGTGTATAAAGAGGAGTTAATACTTCTGTGTATAAGTGTG
The DNA here is from genome assembly GCF_036417535.1 of Chlamydotis macqueenii. Taxonomy (NCBI): domain Eukaryota; kingdom Metazoa; phylum Chordata; class Aves; order Otidiformes; family Otididae; genus Chlamydotis; species Chlamydotis macqueenii. Next base: position 1,956,814 of record NC_141583.1, on the reverse strand, counting down.
CCCTTCATTTCAGAAGGAGAGGAAGATGACGACGATGAAGATGAGGATGAAGCTGGTCCTCCGGGAGAATATGAAGAGGAAGATGATGAAGATGATGGAGGTTCAGATTTAGGGGAAGGTGAAGAAGAGGAGGAAGTTGGTCTTTCATACCTGATGAAAGAAGAGATTCAGGTAAAGTTTGTAAATTCTACCAAATCCTATAAGTGAACAAAACTGCCTACAGACTTCTGTGTTATTTTAAATGTATAGACCCAGAGTGTTATAAATGCAGGGTAGGTGCAGGGAGATATTTCAGAGAGAACGCTGCTGTCACCGAAGTGTAACGTGTTGGCTCAGACATGAGTGATGGCTGTCAGGTACGAAGATGGTCCTGGCTGACATCGAGTCTTGGTTCACTCTTATCCCACCCCTTAACGCTGCAGGGTGGTAGAGCCTCTTTATTCTCTGTGAAGTGAAGAAGCCGTTCTGCCCAGCGTTTTGAAACTATGTGCTACTATCAATTGTCAGTGTAGATGTACTTATTAAGTAGGATTAATTTCTTTTGGAAAACCAAAGAAAACACCTTGGTCTTGCGAAAGAAGAGAATGAAGTAGCAGCAAGTTACCAGTACTTCAAGTAAGATTAAACAAAGGAGAAGTCTGTTTTCTGCTGTAATAAATGCTGGGTTTTCTACATGAGCTCGCTTGAAAACATTCTTAGTGGTAGTGTTAGAGAGCTGTGGAAAATAGCCCACTTTCAAGTAGTACTGTGCTAAAAGGCAAATGGAGGAGTATTAAGAAGCTAGGATAAGAAAATACACGTTTTTTTACCAAGTGATGAATAGATTCTGGTAGATATAAGCAGGTCACGCCTAAATGATTATTGGATAGAAGTAAAACTCGGGAGTCCTGATTTAGTGCTCTCCTTTGACAGCTACAGGGGTTGCAGAGGGAGAATGTGTCTGGCATGGATTCTGTGTGCAAGTCTGTGCAGGCAGCTCACACGTTTCAGATCAAAAAAACCCAGTGGACATCATTTCCATTACTGATACTTTCGATAAGAGTTTACTTCCTATCAGCTGAATTTCACACGGGTGTGCAGAAAATCTTGAACTAAACTCTTTGGAGTTCTTCATTTTGTTCTTGTAACTAGCACTCGTATGATTTGCTTGCAAACGTATCTTTGTTCCTGCCTTAATACTCCAAAGAGGTAATGGCTGTAACACAATTAATAAAGCTAAAACTAAATAAATAAACCTGTTTTGAAGCCAGCACCTTAGAGATCGTTCTCTGGAAAACGAACAATAAGTGACTAGGAAGAATAGCAGGAATTAATGGTGTGTGGTTAGTACACGCGTACGCTGTGCACGTTAGGTGACTAGGGATTGCCGCAGTGTTGGGGGCGCTCAGAACGGCCGCTCTTCTGGTGACAGTGCACCACAACCAGATACTGAGTTTGTGTTTTGCGTTTGTTTGGGTAAGGAACAGGTGGTGGTCAGGGTGAAGTATGTAAAGTTTTGAAAGAGTTCCAGTCTGGTAGCTTTTCCCTGTATTTTCAAAAATGCGGTCGTTTACCGTTCCAATTGCAATGAATTAATCCAGAGTGGTTTTTAATCCCCATTTCTAAGGGCAAATGCCAGATGGGCTCTCTAATGTTTTCATGTTGTTACTTGTTACATTACCCTGTGTATAAAACTTGATACAGCAGATGGATTTGAAAATAAGACTTCAGTTTGTAGTCAAGGCTTGACGTGGTGCTGGCAGGGCAGAGATATTGCACTACTGTTTAATTTTCTGGAGCTGCTGATTGTTAATTGGTTTACATTTTTCAGCTATCAGCTTTAAAAAAAAAAAAAAAAACCAAGGAAAAAACCCAAGAACTTAATTCATTTGACGTAGAAACAATAATTTTGTGAAGATCTTAGCTGTTCTGCTTTCTCCTTGTCCTTCTCCTTTAATGACAGTGGGTTGAAAGGAAAACTAAAGCTGTTTGTCATCTCTTTGCTGTCGTGGCCTCTTCAGTTAATTTTGCAATAACTTACTGTTGAGCTGGCATAAGGTGGTGATAAGCAGGAAAAACAAAGAAACAAGCATAGCGGGCGAGATAATGCACCGGCTTGGGTGGTTAAACACCCTGTAGTCAGTTTGGCTGCCTATCCTTGTACAGATGTCCAGTAAAAAAAAGTAAACGTGGAATGTGACCTCTGAACAGAGTCAGTGGGATTTTCTGAATTTCTGCTCGGGATCAGCATGGAAGCAAAACTTAAATAGTAACGGCAATTTAAAAAATATTTCACAATTTTTGTAAAGGATGAAGATGATGACGATGACTATGTTGAAGAAGGAGGTGATGAGGAGGAAGAAGGTAAGTTCTCAGGTTATTAAAGTTGTGGCTCAAACAATTGATTCTTTATAATTCTGTAACTTTGCAAGTTTGGGATGTGCACTTTAATGGCATAAATCACTGTTTGGCTGCTCTGTTTCTAAGGTATGTGAAGTATTTTAGGATCAGTTTAAGCAAGAGCTCGAGCAGGTAGTAAAGGAACTGCACTACTTGATACTTTTTGGTCTGCTCGCTTGTAAAATAAAAATAAGGCAGAAATGACAGGTTTTCAAAGTCTCTCAGAGCAGTTTTCTAAAATGAAGGATGCTGCAGCTCCTCCGCAGTTAGAAATTTTAATTTTCCAACATGGAGAGGAGAAGGGACTCTTCTGCGTACCTTGCAAATGTTATTTACATACACTGAAAATACCTTGCTTAACACACGAGAGGCTCCGCTGGCAAAGCCCTGGAAGCTGCAGTAGCAGCTGTATCTTTGCCCTTTATCAAGCTGAAAGCGGCTTCTCTGGTAAACCTTCCTACTCGAGAGGCAACTCCTAGGAGGCAAACCCAACTCCTGTCTCATGGCTAAGCTAGTGAGCCTGATCGTATTTTTTCTATCTAGTCTTTTTATCAATGGTTGTAACTTCTTAATTTCGTAAATTACTCTTTTGATTTCAGACACATGCATAACAGTAAAAAAGCTTGCAAAAAAAAAAAAGCCAGTGTGTAGTTCATCTTGCTTTAACGAGGTACAGTGTATTGAGTGCGCACAACTGATGTGGAAAAAGTGGCCACCTTGCAGGTTGATACTGTTGCTTTGGGTTCTTGAGTATTTCTTCATAAAGCTGTATTTTATCTTTTGCTCTTTTAAAAAGGACCTGCAAGAAGTTAACCAGAATAAACATAGCACTCATTCTTTTTTGCCCCTCGTTTGAGGTTTCCAGGCATTCAGAGTAGGGACCCACCTTATGTTTGATGCTCCTGCTCTGTTCTGGACCACTGGAACAGAAGTTACTCCGTAGGCAGAAGGCTTGTTCCTGATTTCTTGTGCAGATGTCAGCGTACTCTGGTTTAGGGTGGACGGGGTGCGTGGCTTTGATGTGCCATCACTGTGTTCAGGCGGTCAGGTTCAGAGACTGGCTAGGTGTTACTACCAGTCAATGGCTGCTAAAGTCCCTTTAAAAAAATTACCAAGCTTCATCTTAAAATTAGCAAGAAAAGCACAGAGGAAAAGCGAGCTACGAGGCTCTTCCACAACTTCGCTTTTCTAATGTTAGGATCTCTGTCCTAATCTTTAAACTACCCCTAGCAGCAGAGTTCTGTATTAATCCTGAAGTCTGTAAACTGTAGACAAATTTTAGAATTTCTCACCAGACTAGGCCCCATCTCATCTGTACGCTTGGCTTAATGGAGCAGTTTTTGGAGATGTATCTTGCACTTGGTAAAAAAGGAAATTTTGAAGTAGTAATGCTAATTCTTCACTCTTTACAAATGCAGCCTTCAACTCTATTAAGACAACAAAGCAGGCGGTCAGGATGGCTAATTAGCCAGGAAATGACTGCTGGAAAATAAATCTATTAGATTTGACAAAATTGCATTTCATGATTTCACCACAAGAGCGCATAGTCCGCTGACTGAATTAAGCATATTTTGAAGAATAAGCTCAAAGATGTTTAGGCAAGATGCTTGTATCAGTTTGTCACTGGTGAGAGAGTGGAGCACGTTTCACGTGGTATCTGCAGAAACCGCTGGGTTTGGGGCAGGGTGTATGCAACTTCTGAAAAGTAAAGTTAGGGAGATACAAAACTGTCCTTTCCATTTTAGTTCTCAATACATGCTAACAGAAACACTTTTTTATGAATGTACTTCATATCAATAATTCCTGTATGGAAGGTCACGTGCGTAGCTTGAACTTAGTTTAATATGGCCTGCGTGAATTATTTAGAGTGATGTAACTGATCTTTTTTTGAGAGCCATAAGCGGCGCAGAGATGTTACAGCAGTGAATGCATTAACTGCAAACAAAGTGATCTATTGCAATTACCTTTCTGAAAGTATAACGTTACGTTTATGATGTCTGAGCAGAACATACTGAGATGTATGCGTACCTCTCTTCCTTAGCAGAGGGCATCCGAGGGGAGAAGAGGAAACGAGACCCTGAAGACGAAGGCGAGGAAGAGGATGATTAATTTGTTATAGACACAAGTAGGACCAGACTCTTAAGTTACAGAATACGCAATAGTGATTATGCAGATCTGTATGTCTCCATGTACCATAGATGTCCCTACAGAAGATATGTTAACTTTTTATAGGAGAAGTGTGGTTTTGCTATTCTTGCCCTTTTTATCATTCCAAATAAGATACAATAGCCTGTTAGTGAACCTATACGTAGGAAACTATTTTCAGCCCTGTAATCACTGAAGCCATTGTCAAGTTTTCCCCCTAGACTTTTATTTGGAGCTCTTTAATTTTATACAAGCTTGCTGTGTTGGTCATCGTTAGCCCAGAGTTAAACCACCCATTTCTCGTGGGTTTAATATTATGAATTTCCTTCAAGATTTTAAGGTTTTTATACTTAAAAAGCTGAACTTAAAAATGCTACGTGGCAAATTCCAGTCTCTTTTAACTGAGATGTTGACTACAGTCTGAGTTTACCAGGGATTCTATTTGAAATCAACAACTAGATCACACCTTTATTTCGGCTTTTAAAAAGGTGATTCCTGTAATGCATTTTAAAGTCTTCTATCCCATTTTGTGTGTTACGTTGTAAAGCCTAAGTGGGTTTCAGAAGATCTTTTTTTTTCCTGCTTGTTCAGATGTTCGGTGTTTGCTGGAGTATTCAACTAGATACCTTCAAGAACCTATCTTGGCAAACTGTAAGGGTTGTAATCTGTAAATTTTCTCCAAAATACATAGTCATTGCAGGTATTAACAAAAGCAAATAATCTGTAGTTTTAAACCATTTCGCTAAAAGTCTTTGTTAAACTTTCACTCACTTTGCTCTTGCGTTGTCCTTTCAGGAATTCTGCAACAATCATGGCGTTTGGCTATAAAATACATGCATTTCTAATGCAGAAGTTAACGGGTAACTCCTTCAAGCACATTTTTTTTCTTTCAAACACCCCCCCCCACGCTTTTATAGAATCGTTCAAGGGCAGGAGATGAACATAAGGTAGTCTTTCTTTGCAGGTCACCTTTTAAACTTTTAAAATCTGGTTGTAGGCAAAACATTCAAGTTCCTGTATAATACTAGTTAGTAGTTTAGGGTTTTTTATATTGAATGGCTGCAGAAACTTGTTCCGTTGCGTACAGCTGGTGGCAAGTACAGGAGACATGCAGACAAGCTTTTTTTCCTAGCAGCCTGATTGTGACCAACAGGTCTTAGTAATTCTGCCCCAATGGATTCATGTTTTCCGTTTGAGCCACTGCAAAACAAGTTCGGACATAGAGCATTCCTTTCAGTCATGATTTGGATTTAAAGCAGTAGTCTTGATATAAAACTAATTTACATTGTTTCACGTAGGTACTGAACCAAATATCACACACAGCTTTATTCAAGAGACTTATTTTTATATCTGTCTTGGCTGACAATAGCTGCCATTAAACTGGGGGAGACAACGAGGGTGGGGAATAGGGAGATGTCCTGGACCTAAGTAAGAGTCAGTCACCCACGGATCGGTTACCTGTGAATATTTTTACTCGGCGTTTCACACACTAGCAGACCTTAATGTGACTTCCAACTCAAACAAGTTTAGATACTGCAGGGTTGAAGTTCTGCAAAGCCCAGTTTCTTGTGTGTGTGGTTTTTTCCCCCTGAATAGAGCCTTAAATCATAGTTTCTCATGTAGCTGTAAAGCATAGCCAGCTGTTACAGGCGTCCCAATGCAAGGAGTCAGGCAGATGGCAGTAGACTTGGAAATGAACTGACTAAATGGGTTTTGCATTTTTTAATGAATATCTGTAAAGACACTAGAAAAGTAGTGATAAAACTACATTTGCAACCACAATCTTAAGTTCCTGTGTTTGTGTATGAATACTGAATGAATAGAAACCTTAGGTAAGTGCACATCCTATCTTGTCATGGAGGCTCTGTGTTCAAGGCAGTTGCTTTGTGCTCAGCTTTGAGATAGAAAAGTGTATTTTCCCACCTTTTTGCTTATTTTTTTTTTAGTCTCAGTGAATGATTGAAACCTATTATTTATAAGTGTGTACTTTAAAATACCTTGTTGTCAGGATTTTCCTTAACTGTCTTTTACTGATGCATATAAAACTGCTTTTAAATGGAAAAAAAAAATAAAATTATTTGAGTATTGGTCTTGTTTTAATAAGCGAGTCCAGTTTTGACACTGGATGAGCTAATTGGACAAAACAGAATAACCTCAGAAGGACTTAGCAGACCTTCCCTGAGATAAGCAGACTTAACACTTCCTAAAAACAACGTGCAGGGTCGTGCATCAGCCGCTACATCTGAAAATCTGAGCCTCACACAACACCTAACTTCCTAAGTAACTTTGTCTTTTCCTCAGTGTCACCATCTAAGTATAGTTTCATATTTGTCAGCTTGGCATGCAATTAAACAGCATAGCATTTTTTAAAATAAGTAATACAGAGCCTCCAGATAACTTTTGAAACTTTTTTGCTTGGTGGGTGGTCTTTTCATGCAAATATGTAAGGGTGGGTTTTATATTTTGTAGAGGTTTTTGTCCTATTTTAATGCTCTTTGTATGGCAGTATGTATATAGTGTGTTTCGGTTCCTTATCAAACTCTTTCCTTAAACTTTGGAGTAACCGATTTTGTGCAACTGTGTTTTGAATAAAGCCATGACAGTGTTAAATTAAAGAAAACAACCCTGCAGCACTCTTCTGATAATTTTTAGTTGTAACAAAACATGTTTTCTCCCCACGTGTGCTGTAAATTTTAAATTAAAAAGTTTTCAAACTGAATTATTTCAAATAAATTGAGACTATTGTATTGGATTATGTCTTTTAGTATGTGCAGCTGTGGAGAATGCGGTGTTTCTTAAGGAATGGAGTAAGGGGATTGGTTTTTTTTCTGTTACCTTTTTGTTGTTGGGGAAACTTGCAGAGTTGTATATCTTTCCGGGGCTAGAACTTGGACTTTGTGATACTCTTGGTCTTGGTGCCATTGTCACAGTTGAGGAAGGATGCAGTGGAAAACCCGAAGTGATGTCTGCATAGTTCACTTAGAGTGTTTCCAGATGAGTTTAATGTAGAAACGAGTATTGAGCTGTCAGGGCTTTTGCATACTGTATAAATCAATACCATTTGAGTGTAGCTGAGCTATGCGAGTCTGGCTGAGTCTTAAGAAACAAAAATGAAAATCAAGAGCCTGGTTATTTTTTGCTTTTCATAAATGCTTATTTGGTGTGCCCAACAGCCTGAGCTGCAAGTCTAATGCTGTCCTTTCAAAATAGCTGCCATGGTCTGTGTAAGTTACTCCTCATTGAAGAAAAATGTTTTTAAAAGCTGCTTCTCCTATACAGCTAGACAAAGCATTGTTTTTATTTTGGGATCAGTCCAGCATTCTTGGCAAAAATCCCCTGGATGCACTTGAGAAAGCTAGTAACTAAACAGGCTTTTCTTGGCTACATCACTCATCTAGCAGAAATGGGTGGTGGTTTTCTCATTTGTGGGTTTTGGTTTTTTTTGTTGTTTTTTCAAATGCAGGGAGGAACTGCCTTTCTATCTAAAGCCCCATATTGCCTGCTTGCTCCCTATGCACCTATATGCCCACTGGAGTGAGACCAAAGGGGGAACTCGAGCTTTAGGGTTGTTTTTATCAGAAGTTTAATCTACCTTTTGGGGATACTGGCGGGTTTATGTTATGTAAAACTGGGCTGTTCCGTTCTGGTACACGCATGGCAAAGGAGACAAGAAGAAATTTAGTGCTGTGTAGGCATGTCTTCAAAATCAGGAAAAACTTGAGGCGTAGGCTGATGGGCTCCTGAATTATTCTGTTGGAGGCAAGCAGCTTGTCGTGACCTGTCATAAACCACCTTTCTCCCTGCTACAGCCTTGCAGTCTCTCTGTTTTCTAACACACCTCTGCTGCTGCACAAGTCATCGGTCCGGCTCCCTGAGGCGAGATGCTCCACACAGCCAGATGACATGCTCCTCATTCCGGTGGCTGCCAGGCAGGGACGGAGGGAAACCTGCCACTCTCCACAGGCTAAAACTGCACCAGACCGCTGTCTCCAGCGGAATCCTAGGGGCTCTGCTTTCCTCCATTTTGTCGTTGTGAAGGGAAGCCTTGCTGGCAGGGTGGCCGTGCGGCTTCCTCCCGCCTCCTCCTCTTGGAGCTTTTGTTGCACCTTCTTTCTCTTTTTCCCGCCCCTCTCGGCCCTTATCTCCCCCTTCCAGTTGTGCTGCTTCTCCTCCCCTTCCTTCCTCAGGGGCAGGGACGCCTCAAGAGGGGAGCGAGTGCCGGGGAGGGGGCGCCGCCATCTTCCCCCCCACTCCCGCCCCTGAGGGGGCGCGCGGGGCCCCCGAGAGCGGGAAACCGTTACCCACGGGGTTCCCCGGCTGCGGGCAGCAGGGGCCGAGCGCGCGACCCCGCCGCTGATTGGCTGAGATTTGCCGCAGTTCCGCCCCTCGCCGGCCGCCTTCCCGCTCGGCCTGGCGCGCGCCCCAACGGTCGCTTCCCCACCGGCTCCTCCTCGGGGCGGAAGGGCGGCAGCGGGCCCGGGGGGGCGTGGAGGGGGGTGCCGCCGAGTGCGCCCTTTCCACCCCCAAACGGCCTCTGCTGCCTTTCTGCCGCCCCAAACCCCTCAGAAGAGGCTTTTCCTGCCAGTTTGTGTGAGCTTTATGGCGGTGCTGGGTGGTGAAGAACAGAACGTGGTTCTGAGTCCAGACAGAGGGGAAAAAAAAACCCAAACCCTAATCCCAAAGATTTTTTTCAAGGTCTTGCATGAGGAAGGAGAAATTTAACTGGACTTTGGTACGAATGCTCAGCGTGAAAGTGTGAATAAATTCTTCCCTAGGTAAAACTAGCTAGAGCACTCTTTAAAGCATATGTTTTCAGGCAGCTTGTGCAGTGGAGTCTGTGTGTCTGTTCGCCAAGTGTGGCCTACTCTCTCAGGGGAGTGTGGGGCGTGCAGAGTTACCAGACAAATTTCCCCTTTTCTCAACTTCTTCCTCTCAGTAGCTGTTGCCTGATTTCAGGTAAATCTAGTGCAGTCACAGTCCCAAAAGGATTTGTGGTGCGTTTTTGTGAAAGTAAGTGCCTGGGTGAAGGGGAGCGATGGTTTGGGTGCTCCGCAGTGGGAAGGGGTAATAAACTTGCTCTTCGTTTTGGAATGCATTTGAACACAGGATTCTGGAAATCCAGTTTTGTGAGTTCTGTTTCTTAGAAAACTCCTGCACTGTTGTCTCTGCAGGTCCTATTGGGTGCAGGTGAAGATTTTGCTCCTGCATTGCATGTGTCAAGTACCAGATGGCACAACCTTCCTGGTCACGCTCTTGTGCTGTCTTTAGACCTGCAGCCTTTTCTCTTTAGCCACTATTTTAACCCTAGTGCAGGTAAGACTTACACAAAAGGGTTTTCTTCCATCTGTAATGTAACCAAGAACTGGTAGAACAATCCCTTGCCATTCCCACATGTTTCAAGATGATGAGTTAGCCTTTTTTTCCCTTTACTGCTAAATGAAATTAGTTTTAAAAACGTCATACTGTTGAGGATATAAAACCATGAGGGTCTCAATGCCTGGTCTCCAGGGAGCATTCTTTTGAGTTTCTTCATCTGTGTTTTTATGTGATAAAGGGGAAGCTGACATTCTCATTTCATCACATGGATTCAGGAATTTGGGCTTGGAGAAAAGTGTAAAATACTATGAGCTGTATGATGAAGTAATGAGAATTATCAAAACGAAAACTGCTACATTCAACAGTAAACAGAGCACTGTCTGTTGATTTTGGCAGCAAGAATTGTTGCTGTATACTAAAAAAATACACACCAGATCATAAACATTAGAAATGTCTGAACCAAAGAATGAGATCATTTTAGAAGTTAAGGGATAAAAATAATCCTGAAATTATTTTTACTTCTCTTCTGATTTCTGAGTCTCTTGGTTGTGCTGGGGGTTGCAGCCTGAGTAAGATTATATCATATGGTAAGTACAGGCTCATGCTCTGCATTTGTTGTTCATCGATCAGGAGGACTGGCACAAATGGAGAGGCAGGGCAAGCAGCTGCCCTAGGGTAGCCCAATGCATAGGATGGGAACAGAAAAAGCCAGTGACAGCAGCTGCTTTGGGCAGGATGGCAGAAAATTTGTTTTTGCAGAGCACAGCCTGCGGCAGTGCAATTTCTGGTGCTACTCCTGTTGGGAGATTTTTCACTTGAGTTGTAGCTTTATCTTCTGGGGAGTGCTCTTCTGGTTTTTAGACTTTAACAGTGTAGTTCATAGTATGCTTCAGTTTCTGCTTTGAGTGTGTCTCATTTAAAAAAAAAAAACAGCCTGCGACATTGAGGAAACCCTTTCCTCATGCTTCTAATTTAACTGCCAAAAATGAGGGAGAATCTAAAAATAAATGTACAGCCACAACAACAAACCGAAAGAAAACCACAGTATACATAAAAGCTGGGAGCTCTTGGCACTGAGGAAGAGGATTCTGTTCTAGGAAAAAAATGACCACAGACTTAATATTTGGCTTTGTGTTGGAAAAAAAGAGATTTTTTCCTATATTAATATAATATGTTAACATGGTATGTTTGTGCATTTCCTTCTACAGTAAAGTTAATTCAAATAAAATAATCATATGGATGACTGAGGAGTAGAAAATTAGAGTTCCTCAGCTCCACCTAGATGAAGCGTTAATCATTTCTGTCCGTTAAACCAGAGCTGCACCCGTAGCCTTACTGAGGTCCCTGGATAGGTTCTTCAGGAACTGCTAGAGGTACGCGGGGTGATTTTTACCCTGCTCTGCTCAGCACCGATCAGTGAGCCGGTTCCACTCTGCCTCACTGGGCCACCACTACGTCCCCTTCTCACGCCTGCAGTGCCATGTCACAGGAGACCCGCAGAACAGGAGGGGACGCAGAGGCTCCAGCAGGCCTGTAACAGACATCATACGTCTCGGATCTTGTGCGATAAGGGAAAATGGAAGCAAAAAAGAAAATTGTCTTGGTCTAAACATAAATGACACCTCTGCACAGTGAGTGGAGTGTGAGCAGCTCTGGCAGACAGCGGCGCTTCACGTAGCTGCTGCCAGTTGCTTCCTAGAGGAGCCTCTCTCTTTCTGTCAGCTCTAAAAAGGCAGTCTGGAGAGACTACCCTCCGCAGACTACAGCTATCCTCACTCAGCAGTCCTCCAAAGTGCCTGCTTTGTATATTAAGAGATTTTTATTGTTGATTTTCACCATTAGAGTGATTGCTTGATATTATGGTTTTTATTAGTTAAAGCATGATGAGGAACACGGACTACAGGAAAACATAAAATATTCATATGCTTTTTACGCAAATGGTTTTATTAAATAATTGCCAAGAAAGAATTTATCTCAAAATACAGGAGTTTGGGTTTGTCTTTTGGTTTTGGGCTTATTTCTTTTGTTTACATTTTAATTCTAGCCACGTGAAAATGTTGTTTTAATAGTAACTTGTTTTGGCAGGGGAATTGTTGGCATCCTGTAACCTCCAGAAGTTAGCGTGATGACGTGTGAGATCCGTAGCGCACTCAAACCAGGGCTGTAAGACGTAGAAGACAGTTACCTCTGAAGGTAAGATAATGCACAGTTAGATGCAGTTACCAAACACAAAGCAAAGGGCAGTCGTTCCGCAGCGTGGAACGAGCCCAAGGGGTGAAATTCTGGCCTGTGTTCCAATGCAAACATGAGCTGGGAAAGCTGGGATGGGGTCAGATATAAATTTTGGTGATAAACCTGTGAAACAGAGAAGCCTCTGTGGCGTGCCGTGGGCTGTCGGAAGGCAGCTTATAACTGGAAGCGTTCGCACCAAGCCGTCAGACCTCTTGGTCTCTTCGGGTAGAGCAGTGTCAGAAATGAGTTTTGAGCTCCATTTTTTTCCCTCTCCCTTGGGAATCTGTCTTTCATGGGAATACTGTGGACATGCAGAAATAATTTAATTAGGAACCTAAGATAGGGAGGGAGCTCCTGGCTAAAATCGTACTGATGCTAACATGTCTTTGCAGCAAGTGCCTTTCCTGATACATTTGAGAATCACGTTTTTTGCTCTCAGCTTCGTCACAGTGATGACTCATAGTTGTTCTACTTAAAAGTATGCCGTGGTATTTCCTCTGTGCTGCCATTTGTTACTAATGAGCTCCCATATTACTGCAAAAAATATTATTAGTACTGAAATGAATGACTTTGATAATTTGTGTTTCTGAAAACTAGTAAGAATATTTTCTTCAATCTGTTCTTTCATTAGTATCACTGTTAGGGGATCTACACAAAATGTAGTAGGATCAGACTTGAAAATTCAAGTAATTCAAGCCCTATTTTGTGCAAGAAGTTATTTAAACAATGTGGCATTTAAAAATGCCACAAAACCAGCTAAGCTTTTTGCTTCTAATTGAAAAAAAATACCTTCTGTTTAATAAAAATGCATGTATGCACACACACTCGTAGGTAGCATACTCATTACATATCAACTCAGCGTGCTTATTAGCTATCAGCTCATTACAGAGTATGTGTGAAGGTAAGGACATGACAACTGAGCAAGTTCAAAAGTAACCTGCTTGAGTTTTAAATGTAAGAATTTTAATTTTTAATTACACATAAGTTACAATAATCTGAAAACATTAAGTTGAAAGCAATTCTCGTTCTTCAAGCTTGCAGGGAAAAAAGTTGAGCTTTACAAAGATACCTTCGTCTCTGTTTCAGCCTCTAGCAGAGAAGAAAAGGAAACTTACTGTTTAATTTCCAGGAAACTCAATCATTAGTTTGTTTATTAAGAGTCAGTATTCAGCCAGCTAATGTTGTTCATCCAAGCGATATCAAGCTACACGCTTCTGAAGTCAAATATTTGAACTTTCTTTGTGTAATGTACTTTATTACTGAAATAGTTTCGTTTACTGACTTTCACCATTAATTTTCACATGTATATATATGTTCATCCTTCTCTGCTTTCATCCTTATGGACTTACTAACAATAAATTTTACAATAGTTGAAGTTACTTGCATAAATTGAACAAAAACCCACTTTAAAATGTAAGACCATGTTCTCAAAAGGGTGCTTGGTCTTACGGCGCAGTTTTGTTCTTTCACAGACATACCTTTGATCTCCTTTACAGCTCTCTAACTCTTATATGGCTTTCTGACTCAGATTTTGTCACTGGAAAATAAACATACACCAGTCATGAGAACAAAAGGGTGAGATACAAAAGAGTTGCCGTGCAGCCCTTCCGTGTCAGAAGCTGTGTTTGTGGTGGTCTGTTAGCCAGAGTAGGGAGTAGGTGTACATGTATTCCCCTTGTTGGCAGATGCAATAAAGTTCTGGACCTGAGCCACGGAGAACGTTCTGCAAACCGGATCAGGCCACAGGAGGTACAGGTCAGTTAGTCGGCACAAAGTGGTAGGAAAGACCCAGATCCAACAGCAATTTTGTAAGAGGCTGTTGGGAAACGGGCAGAGCTTTGAAGGGCCTGTGCCTTCCTTCACCAGCCAGTGCGACCTCTGTCCTCCTCTGCCTTGTAGCCAGGTCTGGTGCACTGAAGCAGAGTCCCACCAGTGTGTGGAAGGGGTCTGTTCTGTAGGCTGGCCCACCCAGCGTGTTCCGTGTCTTCAATTCCTTTCCATATGTAATCAAACGATGAGTTTTTAATGCTAAATATTGGGTGTAATCACACCTCCTGTGTACATCCATCCACTATTCCTGCTGAAGGTCATACGGCTCTGAAAGCTTAGCTTGTACCTCTTGAAATACTTGAAGCTTTTGGTGTTAAAGATAAATGCATGTGTTTGGGGCTTGCTTTCTTTGAAGCACAGACTTCTTGAGATGAGAATGTTTTATCTTATGATATAATGAGGGGTATTTCCATCTCAATTGATGTATATCGCCAGGGGTAAGGTTGGTTGTTAGTGAAATCTCTTACATTAACATGTTACACAAATTAATAAGAGAGACTTTCCCTGAGAGAGCCTCTCTTTTTTTACAGAGACACCTAGAGTTACTCCTCATTCAAATCACAGATCTGAACAGACTAGTTGTAAGAATGAGGAGGGATGGAAGCAGGAAGAATATTAATGCATCTCTGCTCTGAATTTCTGAATAGCTGTAGGCTCAAATTTCTGCATAATTTCTACATTAAGGTTAAACATTTTCACTACAAAGAAGATTCCAGGAACATCATACTATTGAAAAGCAAAAATATTTCCTAGAACAAAGTGAGGAATCATGAAGAAGATAGTAATATGAAATGCCCACTGAGACAACTGTTTAAATTTGGAAATTCTTGCTGTACGTCTTTTACTGCAAGTTTTTTGAAGGGCTTTAGTTACAGCTTTTGCAAATGCCCCAGATAGGTCTCTCTCTCCTTTCTCTAGTACACCTGAATTTCTAACAGTACAGAAGATGTACTTTCACTAGGAATCAAACATCCGTTCTATATGCAAGGTTGGTGCAAATATTGTTTGCTGTGATGTATTTCAGAAAGAGGGAAGCGTAGATGAGGGGGAATTGGAAAGCAAACCAAGTTGTCTTTACCCGCTGCGAGGTAGAAGCTGCACCGGCCTCTTTGTGAGGGCCGGGTGCGGAGGGGACGTGGAACAGGGAAGTCCCTGTGACTTAGGCATGTGCTTAAATGTGTCGGTAATACTCGTCTAATAGGAGTGGACGTAGTACTCTGGTCTGAAGGACTGAGAACGTGCTTAAAGCGTTTGCTGAATCTGCCCCTAAATGTTGGAAATTACTCAGCGATTAGTAGTGTTGAGACCAATCGTACTCGTCGTTATTTATCTTTAATCTGTGTCAGTGCTGGCCACACTTGAAGCAATGGTATTACTCATGGGCAAATCACGATCATTCAGAAACAGCGAAGCATAATTAGGAAAAGTGACATAATTAAGAAAGTGAAAGCAAATACGTGTATTAAAATTCAGTTTCCTTTTACAAGCAATTGTATTTATCTGGCTTTGTTATTTAGAAGATAGTTTAGAATGTATGCAAAACCTGCTGTTTCTCAGATGTTTCCAATATGGCGTAATTAAAAAAAGAAGGAACTTAAAAGAACGGACAAGGTACAATCACTCAGCTACAGAATTTTTGCTGATTTTCCCCAGCTCTTTGTCGTAACTACTAGCAGCTCCACAAACACCAGTGACAAACCAGTAAATGTGACGGCAGCAGTGCCCAGAGCCAGTCAGTTCTCTTCTGGCTGGAGTAAGTAAATGAAAAGCTTGCATGGACGTGCAAAGACCAAGACCAGGTCCAGTTGTCTTGCGTGTTTCCAGTGATAGAAAGCAGCAATAAAACTGACAGAGTCACTGGAAACAGCCCTAAGAGTTGCACGTTGTGAATTCCCAGATCAGATGCAGTTGTGCCCTGTGCTGATGGCTTTTCAGCTCAGGAGTCAGCGTCACTTATGAATACATTGCATCGTGCTCTGGGAAATAAGGGCTGTGGAAAAATACACAGCGACGCTGTGTCCTGCAAGGGCAGGACTGAAACTTTGTTTTTGTCCTGAGACACTTGAAACTACACAGGGAAGTGAAGTCTCTCTTATTCCGTGAAAAAGCCAGGGAAGGCAGGATGGGAGAATCTCCTTTCTCTTGTTGTGGAGTGACCTCGTCTGGCAGGAGCCTGGAACGGTGGTGGGCTGCAGGGCCCTGGGACCCTGCCGCGGGGCCTGAGGGGGCTGGAGCCGCCAGCACTCGGGCTGCTGCCTCGGATCCTCCTCTGCTCTCCTGCAGTGGGTTTGCTGTTCCTGCACGTATATATTTTTCTGTTAATGTGTGCATGCACCGTGCCACCCAGGGCACAGGGAAACCAGGCTCTCGGGCCTCTTGCGCAGGTGCTCTTGCAATACCAGGATCGCCTGATGGTTGTTCTTTAACCACCTGTTACCGATTCTGCTTGTAAACTTGATGGGGCCAGGCACCAGACAGGATCTGGCCCCTGGTTTAGGAAGCGTGAGCACTAGAGGGCACCGTCTGCACGACAGTCCCACCAGCAGCGAGCTTCGGCTTTGGTAGGGGAGAGGATCGCAGGTCTGTTACCTTTGAGCTGTCTTCTCACTGTGAAGGAGTCAAAGCATCTCTTTAAAATGGCATATTTTGCAGGGTTCTGGACTCATTAGCTGCATTCATTTCATTAAACTCGGTATTGTAAGGATGAAAATGCAGCTAATTAAGTAGCATGTGCTTCTGTCTGTAATGATGCTTGAAGAACTCGTGGTGATCTAAAAAATGATTTGGTTTCACGTAGTAAAATATACAGAGTGTCCACAATGCTTCATCTGTAACCACTGTCTTTGCAACTTTCAGGAGTTACAAGTAACAGGTAATTATTTTCCCCTTCATTGGGCAACTGTGACAGAAGGCTGCGTTCTAAAAATATTTATTGCTTCCTGATTCACTTCAGGAGCATTTGTTCGGGATGAGAAGTTACAGACTGACTTCTTAGCATGTTGTGATTTTCAGAGTGCACAAGCTAGATGTGAGAGATTCTTGAAAACTCTGAGGTGGGGAGAGGTGACTTTCAGCGGGATTCTGACGGCTGAGCTCATCAAACTGGGGAGGTTTTAATTCTAAAGAATATCGTGTGTCTTCATCTATAGCGTCAGATGCAATGAAAGTGGATAATGGGAAGTGCAGAACAGAACAGCTGTAATGATGGTTCGACTTTTTTTAAGCTGGCAGACAAATGGCACTTGGTCCGGTGTCCCCTGCTCTTGCCAGCTGAGAGGTTAGCTACCAGAAAGCACTGCTTTAGGGAACAAGCGGGGCAGTGTGCAGCGCCTGAAAGACCTTATTCATCTGACAGCCTGGAGGAGCTTGTACTACATTGTCTGGTATGCATTAGCTTTGTGAAATTAGTACTCCAAATTTCTCAGAAAAAAAAAAAAAAGTAAGTTTGCCTTCTCTTCTACATTCACTCTTCTAAATGAACTGTCCAAAAGATTTAGTTGCTGCTCTGTCATGTCTAGGACTCGCATGCTGCTGAGGTTGCTGGCACAATATTTTGGGGAGTATGTTCTTGATAGTCTAGTAAAAATACAGTGCTACATCAGAATTTGCCTCTTAGGCAATGAAAATTCAGCCTACCTGAAAGGGAGAAGGAAGAATCTACTGAAAGCAATATTGCTTTCTCTGTTCTCTCATAAAAGATGTAAGATGGCCGTGTTATATATCATTTAACCTCTACTTCATAGCCTAAGGAAAATTAAAAAAAAAAACCAGCCCTACTAAATACTGTCATCATTGCACTGCTTTTTAATTTAACTTGCCCTTGGAAGGACAAAAGCTTTTGGCACCACACAGGTCATTACTGATGTGCTAGGGGTTTGAGGATGGTTTATTTGTAGCACAGTGCTTCTGCATGAAAGGGGACCCCATAAAATTCCCAGGTACCCTTGATAAAAACCCGCTCTTGGCTTAGCACGAGGCAGGGTTGTCCTGCCTGTGAACGCATACTGCACTCTGCTCACTGCAGCGGTAGTAAATGCAGCAAAATCTACTACTTTTCCCACAGTTCTCTTTCAAGTTCTTAGTAAATCTTCTGCAAACAGAATTTTCTTTTACCAGTCCAAAAACTTCATAGCAGTACTGTTCTTTCCAAGACACCCACTTGTTTTCATTTCCTTTGCCCTCATCCCCACTTTGTTTCCTGGCCTGACGTACCCACAGAACAATAGACCTGGTCTTGTGGGAATTGGTCTGGTACCTGAGATTCTTGAGTTTGGGGGTTTGTTTTCATTTTTCTTTTCCAAGCCAAAATATTCTGGCCTTATCGCAGTTTGTTTAAAGTTTGTTTATCGTGATATATCTTACCATCATCCGTGAAGGACCATGGTCCTTACCGTGTTTTCTGGCCAACGCTCTCCTTATCCTATTACATTTGCTAAATATAGAGGATGATTTCCTAAATATACAAGTAATAGTAGTAATTAATTACATCCTTTGGGCCAGAGTAACCTCTGTAGGTTGCAGTGGCGGATCTGGTCCTATAGCTAACTGCTTTATGTTTCTCTAATTACATAAAGCAGCTGTACGCCCCACAGGTTCAGTCAGTGGTGCATTTCTGCCTGCTCTGGAGTCTCCCCGGGAGATGTGTAGCCACTTTCCTATCATCTTCTTTCTAAGCTTTCTGGTGCACAGCTAATTATTGGGAAAATGGAGCTGTGGCTGGAGTAACATTGTACCATAGTAATTGTAGCAATTCCTAATCTGCCATTGCTCTAAATTAGATGGGAGCCAGTCCCCACGGCACAACACAGCTGCAGCTCAAAATCTGGGCCATAATGCGCATGCTAAAATAAGATAATCAAATCTTATGCTTAGGGACTGCTGCTTTCTGGGAGGTGTTTCTCCTCTCCCACGTCTGTGAACAGCACCACAAAAAAATAATGCGTCTGGTGAGCTGTGTGTTACGTTGGAGCGTTAAGCAATAACTCGTTCTGGAAGCAGGGTGCTAGGCTAGATGCTGAACCATAACTGAGTGCAATAATGAGAATTTTTCTCTTGACGGAAGTGATAAGGTTAATTATTTGCCTACGTTGAGGAGCGCCACATGCTGAGTTATCAATCTGTCTTTCTAGGTAGCTGGGGTTTTGAGTGTCAACACTATTTCCTGTCATACCTGGGAGTTTCTTGGCAGCTTCTTATTCTCCTCCCAATCAGGACTTACGATGCTTATTTCATAAACTCTAATGAAATCCCAGCTTGGGGTCATATTGCTGCAGGCCATAGCTAGTTTGTTCTCTTCTCCTGTATTGTCATTGAATTTACTTGCTTTCTCACACAGTCCTGACCCTAAGACAGTGGTAAGTACAAGAGTAACAAAGTGGTTGTGGAACAAAGGAGCACGCAAACAGAATCTCACAGAGTCAAAAAGGGTTTGGTTCAGTGGATGTGATGAACTTCTTGTAGAATCCTGTACAACTGCTCCATTTCTCAAACTGTCTGTCAGCCCTGTCCGCTTCCCTCACAGCATTCATGTTTACTGGGGATGCAAAACCACGGGTGTGTGAACAACCACCGACGGCCGGAATTGTAGTCAGCAGCTGCAAAACTTGTGTTAGCGTAAACTTGAGGTTCACAAGTATAGCAATGCCTTCAAGTTCAGGCCTGTATTTAGCACAAGTCCAACAGTGCCAGCAGTTCTCTCGGCAGTCTCTGACCGTAAATGAACACATTTTCATTTGCTGTATCTCTAAGAGCAGCAAACGTATTCTGGAGATACTCAGTCACTTGGTGTGGCCTGTACATCCCCAGCCCTGCGTCTGTCGCAAACAGGAAGAAACATTTTTCAGGAGGTGTCCTTGAATCTGGCTCTTCCTTTCTCCTTTGTCCACCAGCGTCCAGATTTAATTAATTTTCCAGGCATGTTGCAAAGTCCATCTGTTTTCTGTGGGCTTTTGGGAAAGTGGCATATCAAAATGAGCGTTGCCAGCTTTCACAATTGCGTTATGAGTGTTGTACTAATACATCTTAAAATCACATGTGAATGTAGGATAGTTTTCACTGTCATTTCAGAAACACATCCAGCAAAACCATTTAAGCCTTAAAAGAAAGCATGATTCTAGGGCATTCTTAAATGCACAAGAAGCAAAAAAACATTCTGACAAAATCATGAAGACTTTTTTATTGGAAGCTGACTCATTATTTTTGAACTTTTAGGACTGACTATGCTGCTAGAAACTTGGAATCCTGAGGTTTTAGTATGTTTGGGTTAACTTTCTATGGAATAGCTTTGATAATTAAAGTTGTTAAATAGCTGTAATAGGTATTTTGAATTACAAAAGGCCTTTGAAGTGCATGATAGCACTGGACAAACGTGAACGGGTATATTACCTGGGACAGAGCGTCAAAGATGATACAAACGCAAGGGTGAGCTGCCATGCCGCCACCAAGATCTCCGCTTTCCGCTTACCCCCCAGCGCTGCTATTTCACTCTGCTGCATATCTTCATTGTCTCTGAGCGTGTTTCCTGTCTGTTCAACAGCAGAAGCAAAGCTTGGCACAGTGCAGCATTTATCATCTAGTAAGCCTGGTTCTGGATTTTGAGGCACTGCTGTCATTTTGTAATTCTTTAAGAACGTGAAATTTACTGGATGCTTTCCAGCCAGTTAAGAGAGATTGTTCCTGGCCGGAGGAGCTCCCAATACGTGGTTTGTTTCAGCTTGGGAATAACGGATAAATGGTTCAGTGCAAACCGACGGGTGTCCTGCAGGCATTTTAAAAGACGCTGGCACCCTGGCGTCCCCAAAGTATTTCAGTATGTCTGACAGGGAAGCCCTGGAAAACTGGCGGAAATGCTGCAGTGCAGTTCAGCTATTACTGACTGCTACGTTGAGTTAAACAGGAAAATTATAGGTTAAAAACAGTGAGTGGAAGTGACAATTGCAACACAAGTGTTGGCACACGTGTTTGTGTGCAGCCTTTGGTGTCTCACGTTCCAATGCAGTTCGTTTAGGCATTTTCCTTGTAGGATTCCAGGCCTGAAGTCATGCTGCAGCCATTTCGTTTGGCCCCTGATGTTTTTACACAGATTGACTGCGTGTATTCTTAGTTTTGTGTGAAAGGACAGTGAAAAATGGACCACCTTGGGATGTTAGCACAGTGCTGCAGTGTCATCACTGTCTTCTGCAATCTCTGATGAGTAGATGAACTCTACGTAACATCATGGAGCACCCTTTTTTGCACCAGCTTTTGGAATGTCTGTACTGGATATGACCTTCAGTTCTGCACACGCTGTTTAAAAATGATGCATAAAGGGATGTCCAATGTTGCAAAGTTTCTCTTTATTATTTTATAATTTTCTAATATTTTAGCCTCCTTTTTTTTTCTCCAGAGGCAAGTGTTGTTCTAGAGCATTTTGTTTGTAAGAATGATACATGTAATTTTATTTATCTAAGTCTAGATTGTTTGCAAATATTTGCAACCAAACTTCATGTGTGCCCTGCGGGTAGACAGCGCTGGCTTGGCCCACGCTAAGATCAGCGCTGCGCAGAACAGAACAGGGTGGAAACCCTTGGCGTGAGGTGTTTGGGGCCACCTGGATGTGACCTCCGCTCTGCTGTACTGTGTGGACTTACCCTGCGCAGGTGGCATTTGCAATATTCAGCTTTTATGGTGTAAACACGCGGTTGTAAAACATTCAAATCCTTCATTAAAAAGAAAATTTGAAAAAGGAGAAGAAAAAAAACTGAGCGATAGATACAGAAATGCGTATCTCAATACTTAAAATCAGTACTGTTAAATACAGTCCCTTAGACCTTAGAGTCTGTATACCTATCGTGTATTTTATCTGAAAAGCCTGTCTGGGAGCTGCAGGCAGTAGATACCTAATAAAAAACAACTGGAAGCACGATACCATCATAAGAGGGCAGAGCACGACAACTTTTCGTTCACCTTCCAATAAACTTCATGCAGGAAGGGCAAAGCGTGCAGTCAGATTGGCGGCGAAGTTTTCCACGCTAAAATACGTGCATGTAACTTCCCCAGAAGGCAAAGGATGGGCTTCACAAGTTTTTAGCCTGAAGGAACTTTGCCTGCTGTGCTCTAACAAGTTGTTGGACCACAGAAACGTTACTCTGCACTCAGTCACTTCACTTGGAGCCCAAAAGCGTCACGCGAGGGAGGTATCTCATCAGGACAGCGCGGCTTTCAGCTCAGCGTGATGCTGTGCTCGTGAAACCTGCTTCTGAGGGTGAGCAGCGGAACCAGAGCGCTGGCTGCGTCTCAGCCGTTAGCAACTTCTGACACGGGAAAGTGTGTAGGGCGCTAGTCCTGACCCCGCTGAGCTGTGGCTACCAGGGGGCTGCACGCTGATACTGGCACGCGTTCTGGTGAGTGCTGGGTTGGGAGCGCTCCGTACTTAGTAATGGTACGTGACGGGAATGACAGAGCGACCCGCTCGTTTGCAGCTCTCCTTTATCTCAACATTCTCCGAGTGTTTTGTTCCTGCCTGTGTTGTCACGTATGATTGTATGTGTGCTGCTTTTAGAAGGGCTCTTCCTCCTTTTCTTAGACATCTCCCAGCTTTTGTTCATACCTGATCCATTTGTTCTGGAGGCACCATCGTCGAAATAGTTTAATGATTTAGATATGAACCTTGGACACGTGAAACGTGGATTCAGTTTCCATGAATTTTCTTCCTCTGTGGCAGACTGCATGCAGGATTGAATGCAGGACGCACCAGATGCCTTTCATCCAAGGCTCTCTCAAATACCAGTGGAGGGAGACCGACCCTTCTGCTTTGGCTGAACCGTCATCAGTCACCACAACAAATTCTTGTTTGCTCTGTGTGACCGCCGTGCTTGGGAGCTGTGGCTGTACAGCAGGCCCTCTTTGGGCAGTGTCATCTAGACACAGAATGAAAAGGCTTGATGGAAGCCCAACAGAAGAGGCAACACCTAGAGGCAGACACATCCTCAGCAGGGAACTGAAAAGAAATATTGAGATAGACTCATTAATCAGAAATTTTGGTACATTATCAGCTTAATGATAACTGATTTCTTTGGCGGCATCATAGCAAAAGAGGGTAATATAACTGTGATATAATCTAATTATATCTGGGTTTTTTTCTTTGAAAGTTTGTACCGAAACCTACTGATTTGGACACAAAGGTTGAATTAATCAAATCGAGTAAATGAAATGCAAAAATTACTTTAATTTTTAAAAAATGAGTAAAAAAGATCATGTCAAAATTGAGGAAATGGAAATGCTTTGGTTCAGCATTTCTGGCAGCATCCCATAAATGACCAAAAAAAAGAGAAGGCAAACTTGCCAGAAGGCAAGAAAGGAACTGTAACAGAATGGGGAGGAAACAAAACAACATACCTATATTGCAACACCCAAGAACTTATTCAAACTACGCAAATGTATTTAAAATCAGAAATCCAGCACAAAGGGCTATAATGACAAGGGCTACACTGTGAGACATAAAATGCTCTAGAGGAGTTATGGCTCACTAGGAATATTAATAGCACGTAGGTAGGAAAGCGAAAAGCAATTTTCTTAAGTATAGGAAGAAATCAAAGATAGAAAATGCAAGAAATCAGTAGCCTGAATCTGACGGAACACGGTGTTTGTTTTACACTGGGTACCAGGGAAAGTTTTGTGATCGAAGCCTTAGTTTGACATCTCCTTTGAAACACTGACCGCGATGATCTCTTGTTTTCTCGCCAGGTAACTAGCTTTCTTCCCTAGCTGTAACATGCTGTCCTCAGACCTGTCCTTCCCCGTGAGAGTTGTTGAGCACTATTTAGCTAATCAT
The DNA here is from genome assembly GCF_036417535.1 of Chlamydotis macqueenii. Classification (NCBI taxonomy): domain Eukaryota; kingdom Metazoa; phylum Chordata; class Aves; order Otidiformes; family Otididae; genus Chlamydotis; species Chlamydotis macqueenii. The sequence continues at coordinate 1,933,101 of NC_141583.1, read as the reverse complement.
CGTCTCTTATTTCTGTGCTGGATATTGAATTCTGATTACATTCTTGTTTCTACGGTGCTTGTTTACAGTGGGCTGAGATCACACTCTTGTTCATTTCAGTGAGTCTTGTTTCAAGGAGCAGAAGCCTTTTGAGATTAGATCCCATGACAATAACACGCTGCTGACAGGGAAACCACGCTGCAGGTTTGCTGTTGCTAAGGTTGTGCTGTAGGCAAGGTGCACTTGTCTCACCATCAAGAAAGAAAACTCCAGCTTGTGTAGAGGGCATGGCTTCTACTTTGGAATTGCTGTGATATGTGAGCAACAGCAAAGGTCAAATTTTAAGTCCAGTACCTTGCTTTGTACCCCGCTAGGACAAATAATTTGTCACTAAGGTCTAGTTCCCACCTGAATGAGACTGAGACTTGTCAGCCCAGTACTGTTTAGCTCCTGATACAAGAATAAAATACAGACCAATTTTGACACTTGCTGTCATCAGTTAATACCCTGAAGCATGAAATTTGATTACCCTTCTCTTAAAAGGCGTAACAGCAGGTGTTACTAGCGGTCATAAAATTATTCAGCCTTTAAAAATATCACACCACAGTATGTGACTCTATGATATCTCCCAGATCAGAAAGAAGAGCAAAACATACTAAAGATTTCACGTTAAAAGATTTTTTTATTATTCCATCCTGTCAGGTGAAGGGATGTACATGTAATGTAATTGCAGTGCAGGTATACTGCTGCTTGCATTTCTGCAGAGCGCTTTAAAATTAAGACTCTCAACAGGTAGGAAAGAAGGGTTAGTGTCGTTCTAAAGAAGGAGTTGAGCTGAAAGCTCTTTTTCATGTCCTCACAGCTGGACAGTGATAAAACTGAGAAACCAAGTCAAAACTCCCGATTCACATAAAGAAAGCACGACAAAGCAAAGTAATTCAAAGATAACACAGCTGCAATGTTGGTGAATACAGACATTTAAAAAATCATGAATAAGGCCAATAAAAGCATAATACTGGTGCTCAGAAACATAAACTTTTAATTTTCCTTCTTCCTTCTTGAGTAAGCACCATGACCTTGTTTTAAAATGTTTACTCTAGTTCTAGAACCTGGGATTTTTTTTTCCTAAATTACACGATTCCAGCTGTTGCAGAGTTCCCACTAAAAACTGCACGACTTCAGAGCATACTAACAACCTATCAGTGACATAGATGAGAAGGAATCCAGCTTTCCTGATTCGTTCCCGATCTGTGATGCTACCTCCCAAGAAACGGTATCTTTTCTTTCCTATGACTCGATTTTTAGCAACCTGGAAGGAAAACTCCAGAAGGAGTAGCCCTTCCATTTCCTTCTGTATCATCTTCCTACATCTCCAGTAATATAAATAATCTTGTAAGTGATATAAAACATTTCCAAAAAACATACGTTGAAAGCATGAAGCACTCAAGATCCTCTGCCCAAACAAACTCCTTCCTTCCCTCACTCTCAACATTTTGGTGAGCACTCAGGCAGCCTCATCATTTGGATAATTAGAGGGTGCCAGATGGCTGTAAATATGTTCACAATCCTTTTTATCCAGCTCCCTTCTATCTGGCACGCTCCTTGCTCTACCCTGTAGCAAGCACCTGCTCTGTTCCAATTTGAAGAGTCTCCCTTCTACTCTCTTGGTCTAAGTTGGCACCTCTAGTTTTTATTTTCCCTTTAAATGATACAGGACGTTCTTTGGGACTGTTTTGTGCCAGGTAATACTTCCTCGCGATCACTTTCACCATCAATTAATTAATGACGTGCCCCCTCCTGTCCTGTCGCCATTCCCGTGTATAAGCATCCACTTCCTTTATGTGGGCGTTACTGTCATCGAGCATATGAAGATCCAGATCACCTGCAGCGAATCGCGAGGGCATAGCACCTTCTGCCTATTTTGAGAACAGAGATCTCACGCTTGCCCTTTGCATGGGGGTAAATGGCACACAGAACGAGGTGATTCAGCCCAAGTCATGCACTGAGGAACTGGCAGAGTCAGCATTTGAACCACAGTTCTGGCTTAAATGCGTCCGTCCCTCTCTTCCCTGTTTCTGCTCCTCGTGGTTGCTGAATTTCACTTCTGTGTTGGAAGGTAGCTCTGATCCTATCATTTCACAGCTCAGCACTGCCCACGTCCTGGGGCCTGAGCCCCCGGTCTGAACCGGGAGAGTGGGGCCAGCGCCAGGCGGAGAGAGGCCGGTGCTGTGCTGCTGCCTGCCCTGCAGCTCAGGAGGCCAGAGCCGAGCTTACCCCTGGAAACCAGTTCAGAGTGGGCTTCCAAGGAAGCAGAACTGGTAGCCATGAAACACAGGGGCCTGCTGCCTTGCACCTCGTACTGCTCCACTTTATTATATATTTATATACGTTTTAAATATATTTATTAAGATTCAGCTGAAATAACAAGAATTTCTCTCCGATTAGAAGTTCATATAACCAAATATCTCATTTTTTTTTGCCTCAGAATTCATGAAGATTCTTCTTAAAAATAAACAATTATGCTGTGATACAAGGCAGGCAATTTTTCTTTGTAATGGAAACATTTCTAAACTGCTAAGCAGTAAGAAAAGGACGGAAAACTGTATAGAAGGCACCGTAAAAGGGGAAGTTGTTTTTAAGGCATCCTAAAGTACAGACAGTGATGTTTCTAAAACTAAAAAATAAACAAGGTCACAAGCTGTCGGAGAGTCTGAGGAAAGCTGCAACAGCAATAATTTTGGGTCACTGGATTGTCAGAGGAAAACCGTTGAGATGATACATCTGTTTTTTTAGATTTTTAAATACGTACATGAGCTATCACTCACATTCTGTAGAACAAGGCATTATCAGCTCTGTTCCGTGCAGCAGATGCTCCAGTTTGCTGGAGTGTGGGAGACTGGCCCTTGCTCTCCAGCCTCTTTGGTTCCACCTCTCATGTGCCAGAGTTCATTTGGTGGTTTTAAAGAATTCATGTCTCATCCTTTCCGTAGGAGCCTGTGACTACATTTATGAACGGGCACCCAGGGTGCTCTTTCTGCCCCAGCGTTGCTAATCATTCCAAGTAAGGCATTGCCCAGCTCTGCAACTCAGTTTCCCCCCTAAAAAAGGCAATCTTTTCTCCTTTTTTACTCATAAAAAAGTAAACGTTTAGTCACATAATTCATACAGAAATCCTAGATACATGCAACATCTTATGCTGAAATTGTACTAGGAATTATATTATTTGTCTACATTTTCTATTTTTTTTCAGCAGTAGTGCACTCCAGGGCCCAGGTGACGGCTACCTGGATCTGCTTGATGGATTCTTCGGTTCTGCAAAGCAAATTCTGGTTGACAAACATTGTAGATCTACCCGTGCGCACCAGAAGAGAGTACTGTCTTTGGTTAAAAAGATGGATTCTAAGAAAATGAGACTTCCATATGAAAAGTGCTTCCTGTCCTGGGAAGCGAAGGATTGGTGTTCCTGGTTTGGCCCAGGAAATACGACAAATCAGCTAGTTGATACAGTGCCCTGAATCCCAATCACGCCTCGGTTTGCGAAAGAGAGCCAGCACCAGTCCCTCACTGGTGTGTGATGTGCTGTGTGGTATTGAAAAGCTGCCTGGTTTCATTCCAGCAGTGGCTGCAACCCCTGCAGCGATCGATAGGCAGAGCTTACACCTGATGACAGATCTCTCTATTCAAGACTAAATTTCTGGAGAAATTAACTTTACTATTACATAATAGATGAGGAGGCCGCTGCTACAAATCAGTATTTTCCCAGTAGCATGCAGTCAGATTTAGCTGTGATTTTGCCTCTCGTTGAGTGGCTGGTAGGTTAACTCTTCACTGAAAGGCGGGAGGGAGCAGATGGCAGAAGGCAAATTTGCTTAGCTTACTTGAACGAGGAGACAGATAAACTGCTTTTCCTAATGATACATTTGACATACCGAGGCTAAATGCTATTTTTATGAGCCGTGCTTCTTGTTTACAGAACTTTACGATTTTGCTTTCCTGCGAACAGACATCAACCTTAAAAAGTGACCCTGCAAGGATGAGAAAGCAAGCAGCCAAGAGCAGGCATTCAAACCATGCTTTTCCAAGAACCTGCATGATTTTGAATACCATCTCATGATTTCTGGGAAGCATGACTCCCAGATTGGACTGCAGAAAAGGTAGACAGTGCTGAGATTATATATAGCAGCAAGTGGGCTGGAAGGAAGAACACTTGGCTCACAGGAAGTGGGAGGCTGTTCTGAAGAAATCGAGTGACTTTTGTTACAGCATAAACAGCAATGAAACCAGGCTTGCCTCCCCATCGCTGGTTCTAACCTTTGGGCAGTGCTGCCTCTCCATCTCATCCAGTCAGGCTCTCTCAGCACTCAGCATTGTCGGTATTTTCCTCCCTGCTGAGACTTGTTTGGGCTTTACAGCAACAGGGACTAAAGAAGTGCTGGGGAGAGCTAGACAGAGACGAAGGAACGCCCCGGCCACTGGCCTGCTGGGGTTAGATTTGGTGTACTCTGTTTGATTCCTTCCTCCCTGCTCACATACAAAGATCTGTCCCTTGGGGAGCAAGCTAACTCACCAAGCACACACTAAGACGTGCAGGATGCCACGTGTTCCGGAGGGCTGAGGCCAACCTGAGGCACCCGGTCCGCCCAGGAGGCAGGGACAGCTGCAGGGCTGCTCTTGGAGTAATGTCTGTATCCTGTGGATCCAACAATCCACGCTAAAAATTATGAAGCTAGGGAACTAGATACAACCAAAATTATGCATATGCTTAAGGGTCAGCAGCTTAACGAGGAAACGAAGATATTCTTGGTTATAAAACTGTCCTTCCTTTTTAGCGGTAGCCACAGGATTTCAGCTGGTGATGCAAAGCTTTTGAATTAAAATCGTGATTTCCTCAGCCCGTTTATGAACAGTGAGAACTCAGAGGGATCTAGCAGAGCCATCTGCTCATGAGTTGGAACTCCTGTTTGGGAAAAGGTGAAGGACCATCTTTCTCTGAAGCACCTTTCAGCTGAGAGATTGTCCAGCCGTCTCTGCTGTTTCTCTCCCCTGGCAGCTTCCCCATCCCACTGGATCTAAGATGTCCGGTCTGATGGCCAAGGGGGAGTATCCTTAGGGTGATGCCGTATGATCACATGGTTGTTAAAACAGGAGGACAAAGCCATTATGCAGATTCCCAAGTTCCCGGCTGTGCCTGCCTCACTGCCTGTCTCAGATGTGTGCTCCTTGTGTCCCTCATGCCACTGTATCTCAGCACCCCACAAGCCGCCTCATGAGAAATCTGAAGAGAAGTCACCGTGCCATGGCTCGTACTCACAGCACCCACCGTCATCATCACGCTGATCTTCTTCCAGTCAATCAAGACCCCTCACTGGTTCTCTTAGGCTTGTGAGGCTGGCAGGCACAGAGCACAGGGTGAGCAGATTTTTGAAGAAAAATCTGTAAGATACTACTCTTTAGGCTCGCCGTGGATGGAAGGAAAAATTCTGCCACCTAATAGCCAAAGGCTGCCTGCATCCTTCAGAATAGTAACTCCCTTCTAGGGCGTTTGCATTTTTCCTCTTTAGATAGTTACGCTGTGTGTTGGCCACGACTAAGTCCATCTGTTGAGAGTCCTTTAAATAATTATGTCCACATCTCTGCTGGATCGTTCCAATTGATGCCAGTCCTTTGCATACTGTTCAATACCATACTGTAAGCCACTGATTCTCGCAGCTCTGAATAATGCCCTCTGTCTGCCTGTCCTGCATGTATGAACTCTTTATTCTAACCGCAGAGCTATGAAATGTCTCCTTTCTGCCAGCCTGAAGGGAAGGGTTTTGGAAGAATCAATAATCATTTATATGCATAACTCCCAAGCCACTCGTGTCATAAGGGGTCTGAGCTTCAGCACTTTGAACTCTGACTCTTCTGACCTCATTCTTTTTTTTTTAAAAATTTTTTTTAAAAGAATTTTTTTTAAAAGAATTTTTTTTAAAAAACTATCTTGCCTCTGAACAGGGAAGAGTTGTTTCAAAACAGAGCAAGAGAGTTGTTTAAAAAATGAAAAATTAATGCAGTGGACGGCTCACTATAGTTTTTGGTCCCTCGGGGACGTTTTATAAAGTCAAGCAAAAGAGATATGCCTGAACATACAGCACATCCTTTGCCATTCTTGTGCCATGCTGAGAGAAACATTGCCAAAAAATATAACTCACTCTCAACCTTTTCTGTCCCAGATGTCATGTTAAACAGCAGAGGTGTCAAAACATCACCTCTGACCTCACGCAGAGGAAAGGAATCCTGGTGCTCCCGTGGAGGGATGCTCAGAGACTTATTAGTAACTCCCACGAACAGCTCTTCTAGTAACAGGCTGCGCCTTGAAAACGGATGTGTCGTGCATTGACTGCTTCTTAATCAATCCCACCACATCCTTTTATAGTGGATGAAGGATTATTATCTTCATACAGACAGGGGAAACTGGGACACGGAGATCAACTTTCTCGGGCAGAGTTGCCAAGGAATTAATAACTGAGAAGCTGCCGGCTCTGAGCTGCGTTCCTGGAGCTGGGTCTCACCTCGGTGGACCGGAAGCATTTTTGAAATGCTGACTGCTCCGTGCTGAATGCTCGCTGCACAATTCACACCATGCGTTCTAGTTCCCGAAAACAAACACTTGATGGCAGGAGCCAGGCTTCCAGGCTCGTCAATGCATCTCTTATTACCATTTCCCCTGCCCCTTTCAGTGTCTGCTACTCCTCCATCGCTTGGGGATAGATGTATATATAAAAGTAAATATACGTATACATGTATGTGTATCTGTAGCTGCTTTTTCATCTGTTTGCTTTCCTTAATATCCTCTTTTATCCCAGCTGCCATCTCCTGGTAGTCAGAGGAGAATTGCTTTGGGTTGTGCTCCAAAACAAATTTGGAAAGGAGGTGCAGAAAATGCAGGATTCGCCCAGATCCCCTCCAGGGAGGAAAGGAAGAGAAGGAAACTGAGAAAGGGAAGAGTGGGGGAACAGGGGAGTCTGTCTGACATGTAACCTGGGTATCACACATCCACACGTCAAAACCAAAGCCTGGGAGCTGCCCACAGCTGGATTCAGCTTCCCGTGATCCTGCTTCCACCAGAACTCTGGCAGGACAGGTGACTTCTGGAGCTTTGGCACCTGGAGATGGCCAGAGGTGACGTTAGCAGAGTGAGGGACGCAGTGCTCAGTGGTGTTGCCCCTGCAGTTCTGCTGCCTCTTTGCCTTTGCCTGGGGGTTCCCCTCCACCTGCGCAGCACTTTCTGCGACACAGGAGGGAAGTTCAGACCCAACAAAATCTCAGCCAGGATCCAGGCGGCCAGAGGGGATGGGAACGGGGACTGAGATGGGGACATGGGCTGGAAGTCTCTGCTCACCAGGGAGAGAGGAAAGATTGGCATCTGCTCAGGAGGGTTTGGGGAGAGATATGGTTATGTGCTTGTTTAGCCCGCGTTTGGCAAACAGCAGCCGTCGACCAGTCTGAACGCTGGGATTTACCTGTTGCACGGTGAGTGGCGGGAGTGCTGCACACTGGTTATGCAAATAGGTGAACGTGGCCAACCCGAGAGATGGCGTGGAGCTGTCAGCAAAGTGACAGGGTGGTGGCAAGGCCACCGCCAGCGGCACAGCCAACCCGAGCAGGCAGTTCGGCTGGGGATGCTCAGCGGTTGTGACCTGATGACTCTCGATACAGACAACCAGAGGACTGTCCCGACCAGTAACAGCACCGTGCGGGGTACTGCTACAGGACCGAGTTCCCAGAGATGAAGGAAACTGTGAGTCAAAACTGACAGCAAAGGATTGCACATGGAAAGGCACGAATGAGCGTGGATGAGTCTGTAAAAAGACTGCATTAACTCACCAAAGAGCCATAATTCCTCCTTCAAGAGAGTCCATCTGGCACAGACTCAGTGCGAAGGCAGTAATTAGAACAAAAAAGCAATATGTAACAAATAGAAATGAGGAGATGGAGGGACTGAGAGCAATTAATATGAATTAGTTTTATGAAGTGTATGAAATACAGAAGGAAAAAAGGCAACTTAAGACAGAAATCTCTGGTTGTCAGTTTTAGGGACAAAATAAGGTATATTTAAAATTGTACTTAGAGAAAAGAAACCCAGGACTTTTCATGGATGGAAAGACTAACACTATTCATAATTATGCAGAAAAAGCCAGAAATTTTGAAGATTTCTCATTGAAGTTTGGAAAGAATGATGTGACAGAATCATACAGTGATGATGCGCTATTTTCCACTTCATTAGTAACAGATAACAGCAAGTAGGAAAAAGTGTTTAAAGCAGCCAGTCTATAAAGCTGACACAGTGTCCTCAAAGAGCTAATGGAGGAGACCTTTGGCCAGCTAATAGTGACTGTTAAATATGTGGATTTGTGGAAATTTTTAGGATGAAAAATACCTGTTCTGCCCTAGTGTTCAGAAAAGACCAAGTGGAATAACCCAGGCTAGGCAAGCAGTCAGTCTTTGCAGAACCGGTGTGTGCAAAGCGAGTGACTCCCGTGTGTTAAGCGCCTGCAAAAAAGTGTGAGAGGTCTGTGGTTATTTGCACCCGCCAAGGCCGGCTCACCCATCTCCAGTGGGACCCTGCCGGAACTTACCTGCCGGGGAGCCCCCGCAGTCATGCCAATGTGTTACGGCAGCGGAAATCCTAAACCTGGAGACCGAGAATGTAGTAGGGCGTGATGATTTGTAATGGCAGTTCCACAAGTGACAGGACTCTTCCTGCCTTGGGGTCTGAACTGGTCTCTTAACTCTAAAGTGTCAACAAGGTGGCCAGATTTGGGAAGCAGTCTCACACTTTCCTCTAAAGCATCCAGTCCTGGTCTGTTCTGGATGTAAAACACTTAACTGACGGGCTTTGGGTCTCATCCAGACTGGCAATTCCTGCGTTCCTATTAATTAGCTCTGTAACTTGCTCTCAAGAGAGGGGTGCTCTGTCTGAGGAGAGCTGAGGCTGCATAATGACTTTTACCTGCAGAATTAATTCAACCCAGGCCCGTTGTAGCTTAAAAAAGGGATTAAACATCTTGTGGATGGTCTGGCTGACGGTGGCTCATTAGGAAGATGCAGAGAGACTGCAGGAGGGGGAGGTATGTTAGTAACACCATCGCAATACGATCTCCAGAGTCCTCTCTGCTCCTAGCCTGCAGCGAAGCCCTGTGATTGTGCAGTACACCCAGGAGCTCAAGGGTAGCATCCAGTCAGATTTGGGTTTAGCTCCCATGTGGTGTGGAGATGAGGGATGAAAATGGGTTGTGAGTGAGGTTTGGTTTGCTGTTACTTGTACCGGGGCTTTTCTTTGGTGTTTTCAGAGGGATTCCATGGTGTGGTCACTTGCCTAAATCTAAGGTTGAGCCCCTTCTTTGCTGTTAACTTCAGTGGCATTATGCAAGTCATCCTCACTTCATACCCCAGAAGTGACAGAATAGAACCGTAAACTCTCATTCTCACTGAAGAAGCCTTTTCTAAGCACTGGGCTATTTTTTAGAGGCTGGATTTAAAATGATCAGTGGTTCTCTCAGCTTTCATGTCGTTCCTTTCCCGAACACTCAGTAATAGCTCTTTACAAGCATTGTTCCGTCTGGATACGCATTAGCACTTAACTGCTGTCAGTCTTGGCGGTGCTGTGTTAAGTTCTGTCTCTGCTCTCTTTCTTTTCCGTGGCAAGCACTGCATAAAACAAAATAGGACTGCGCAGCATCTTTCCTAGATGGAGAAATGAACCTGCTTGTGTCTGCACGTAGAAATCTTATTAAAAATATGGGTCCTAACCCAATCACTGCCACTTCCAATCACCTGTGATGCAATGAAACACCCAAGCTCACTTCTAAAAACCAAGCCCAGTAATGACAAAATAATCAAGAGATTAATTAGTTCTGTTTCCTTCTCTGTAGCCCTAATTCAGGAAAGCACTTAAGCCCATGATGAATTAAGCATCTGTTTAAGTATTGTGCTGAACAGGGAAGTTCCCCGAATCAGTATCTGGTATCTTTTTCTTGAGGTGAAAGATTAGAGATAGAAATGCCCGTCCAAGATTAGTCTTCAGGAACAAAAGCCCTCTGGCTGATTAACTGGGGTTTTTATTCAAAATCAGTTACAATTAAATTCATTACAGAATCAGAATTAGGGATTGGTCATAATAAATCATCCAGTCTGTCTGTCCAGCTTAAGGCAGGATCATTAATAGTATTTTGTATCATAGTCCCGTGTCTTGATTTGGGATCAGGTAGAATCGTGGAAGTCAGAAAGGAGCCTTTATGAGGAAGTGCCCTCAAGCAGTAGATTTCTGTGGACTCGGGACACTAACGGAGAGGTCAGTGTCATCCAGAGGTTCTGCTAGGCTGTAGGAAAGGGTTCTCAGAGCACAAATGCCCATCAGTGCTTTTTCAGCTTCTTCTTGCTACTTTCTTCTTAAGTTCAGTCTCAAGTGTTGATATTTGAAGGCCTTTTCTTCTTTCTTTCTCAGATGTTGATCCCAGGGCCAGGAAGTGTCGCTGGTGCTGATTGTTTGTAGGTATAATCCTGCAACTCTTGAATCCCCAGCTGCTGGACTTCTGACTTCTGTAGGTGGGGAAGTGCTAACCGAGCCACTCCTGGGCAGATCTTGTGAACGGTTCACAGTTGTGTTCCCAGCGCTGCTTGCATCGGTTCCGAGGAAGGACTGTAGCCTGATTGGCTGTACGTGTCCTGGACTGAGAGCGTGCCGAAATGGCCAGACGAAGATCAGAGACCCACACTGCAAGGCACTGCGCAACACAGCACAGAAAAGGATTCCTTCCTAAAGAGATACAAACGCACACAAATGTGCATACATGCGTATTCCAGGGAGGCATTTACATATGATCGCTGGACACGTGGACATCTGACACATACTAAGACTTTTCCTTTTTTTTTCTTTTTATTTAGGGAAGTGGGTCTGTTCTTGCTGAGCTTTAATTTGAAAAACTGGTTGGAACTTGTTAAGTCAGTAATTATTCTTGTGAATGTAGGTCAAACTATTTTCTATTTTTTCCTCTCCCTCCTGGGACTTGGAAGAGGATTTCAGTACTCCAGTACTCCAAGGATAGAAGCACCGTGCTTTCCGTTAGTGAGAGACAAGTCTCAGTAACAAAGCAGAAAGACTTGAGAGATTCAGGATAAATATACTCCTATATGCTTATGTAGGTTTTCCTATAGAGCAACTTCCCTTGAAGCAGGAAATTTGCAGAAATAAAGCTGTCTTCTCAATACACTGCAGTTTTCAAAAGAGTCCAAGATTTTAACAGAATGTGCTGAAAAATGGAGTGTTATGATACGGGAGTTCAGTGTAAGTGCGTTCCGTTCTGTGGAGAGCTTTCCTCCGCCCAGAGAGCTGCCCGTTCACGTGCGCTTAACAGGAGTAAATCCCTGGCACTTCTCTGAGCAGGTAATTTACAGGATCCCCACCTTAGTATCCTCGTTGTCAACAGCCCCTCTATGATCAACGGAAAGATGAGCCTCTCCAGAGGAACATTTTATTGCAAAAGTTCAAACTAATTGCCCCATGGGGGTAAAATTGATAAGGCACACACACAGTCGTGCAAGCCAGCTTCAGTGTAGCTCCAGGCCACCCTCTGCTCCCGGCCTGAAGGACTGGGTCTTCATCAAACTGCTGATACAAGTGCTCAGAAAAAAATTCACCCCGCTCCAGTAACATAAAGGAGCGCATTTGAATCCCATTGGTTTTATTTTAAATGTGTTCTGAACGCATTATTCAACCATATTTTACCATCACAGTTGGGATATGAGAGGGCCTATAGGTTTCCACCTTTTACAGACCTCCAGAGATAGATCTCACTTTATCTTTTTTGTCTTATTAGAGGAAAAAAAAAAAAAGCAACAACGACTTCTGCAGTGTCCTTCATCAGTAACTCCAAGAAATACTTCTGCGCAGCAGGAACTGTCGGCCGTATCAGAAAACCGTATTCATCCACCCACCTCACCAGGCGGAGAGCCCTCTGGCGTGAGTCACAATTGCTTATGCTCCTTTCTGGGGTTTGGGAGCTTTGCTTTTTTTTTCCCCTTAATGCAGTGGAAGGCTCCAAGTCTGGAAATTGCTGGAGAACTATGACTTTATCCACCATCATTCTATTACTGTGAACTGCTTTTGTAAGATAAAATTCCAGGATGTGGAATTTTTTCTATTTCTTCTTTATACCAGAGTCCCTTACCTCACTCCAGCAGTGTAAAAGTTGCCTCCAAGTGTGTGCAAATTCTATTTATAGCCACCAAAATCCTCTTAATAGTCATCTTCTGCTTTAAAGAGGCCTTGCCATAATTCAGAAATGTTGCAGTTGCTCTCTTTATCTGGCCTGTTACACCAGAGATACAAGACTGCAAGGGTCCCCAGCTCCTCGACGCTTGGGGACCAGTGGGGCTGTCACCAGTTCTCACCATAACCGTCATGATTTCTTACCTTGGGGGGCCACATTTCTTCTGTCCCTCCAGCCTTGCTAAGTGGAAGGAGGTCAGGAAGAGGATCCTGATAGAAAAACCACCATGAGACTTTCAGATACGCCGGTTTGTTTTCTTTGTTTTTCTCAAGAAAAATGAGGACAGTGTGAAAATGGTCTGTGGGCCATAGCTAGGAGACCGGCTTTCCATCTCCAAAAAAGGCCCCCACACGCAGCGTGAGGGATGGAGACTGTGTAGGTCTCACCCCCCAAGAGGGGAGCGCAAAGCAAATTAACAACAACTCCCTTCAGGCACTGCAGAAGAACGTAAAAACTAAAAACTTTGACAAAAGGCCCAACTTTTTCTGTGGAAAAATCAATGGAAAATACACATTTTGTCATTGTTTTGATCAGAAGTGTCTGTGGAAAGTCTTCAGTTCATATCCCCCCCCAGACGTTGTTGACGGCTGAACCAGTCACGAGATGAAGATAGTTTCCATTCTCTGCTGCTGTACGCACTGCACGGCTGCAAATCCAACTTCGCACCTTGCTGTTCTCCCTGTTCTGCCTGGGTCTCTGCTTTGAAGTGCCTTTCTAAAAGCTGGCACGGCATCACCTGACGCCGAGCTTGCCCCAGACCTGCTGTGGCACCGGAGTAGATGGTTGCTGCTAAATCTGAGCTGCTTTGCACTTTAGATGTAACGGGCTTGGGGGAGCAGGGTCAGGCTGGCAGAGCGGCGGACTGATTCCCTGTGCGATGGGGGGGGCTGGCTAATGAAATATCTCTGAGGATTCACAGACAAGAGTCTCTCCGTTACTTCTTCAGAAAGGCAGGAAGGGGAGAGAAAAGGGGGTTTGCCTGTCTTTGAGCCAGGGCGGGGGAAATAACCCAAAAAAGCCGCTTTGGCTCGGCTGCCGGGCTGGGTGGGCGCGTGGGTGCCCGCAGGCACCCGGGGATCCTCGCGCTGCGTCTCCTTATTTGGCTGGGAGCTGGAGCGTGCCGGGGATTGGCTGCAGGCGGCGGAGATGGAGAAGGAGAAGCAGGCGGAGGGTGAAGGGAAGCGAGCGGCAGCTGACAAGGAAAGCAAAACAACGCTCACACGCTCGTTGGCATCTGTCGAGCAAATTGCGGCTATTTTTATAGGAGACACTTTGCCGACATCTTAACTCAGAATCCAGGGCCCGATCTGGTCTCCCCGAGGTGCAATGAGAAATATCTCTTCTCAGGCTCCCTTCTCCCATCGTGCTTGTGTTTTCAAGGCACAGTTGTGCAGAGCTGTGTGTAAGCAGGATTTCTCGGCCATTAACAGGCTTCAGAATTGTTCCTTTCTGTGCTGCTCTGCCAGGGTGCTGTTTATTCTTATAACGATACAATTTTTTCTCTGCAGAGCTGAGATAATTGACACAGTGGACAATACAGCCAGCGCTTTCTGGGAATGGCAGACTTGTTGCTCCTGCGTTGGCCAAGCGTGCCCTCTTTGTGCAGTGTTATTCCCGCATGGATAGACCCACAAAACCGGTGTGCCATGCACAAAGCAGCGTCTGTGCTCTCTTTGGCTTTCAAACTCCATTAGGGTTCACTGCAACACGCCAGTGTCTTTGGGAATGCCGTCAAAGGCAGGGGACCGTCTAAGGGGCTGGCAGGGAGGGAGCAGAGAAAGAGAGGTGGAAGAAAATAGCCAGGGGTGAGGAGAGGTGATCAGACGCAAGACCGAGGACAGAAAATCAGCTGAGGCTGATTCCAGGATGGTGCGATTATCTTGGAAGTGAAGACCAGAGTAAATGTCCAGAAACAGATACTTTGGGAAGCTAAGTGATTTGTAGGGCAAGAAGAGGGAACAGGAGGTGAGATTCCCAAAAAACTAGAGACATCAGCAGTCATATTGGCCCTTTAGAGCTCTTCTCAGAGGGTTTGTAATTTCTATTGCTTGGCTAGTCCAGCAGAGACGGTTGTCAGTTATTTTTCACGCTGCTGTTTCTACTTTTCTAACTTTAAGTTCTACATGAGAGTCAACACAGAGCCTTGGAAAATGAGGGTGCCGTTTCTCCAGACTACCTCGATGCAGGAAGCACAGGAAAATCTATCCAGTCTGGTTTTTAGACTTCTGAAATATCTTGGAACAATGTTTGAATTTCTGAGGGCTTATCCAAATGAGTCCTGAACACAGCACTTTTTAAGATTTTCCTATCACAAAGCACCAGGCAGCTTTTCCGCGCAGCTGGTGACCGAACGACAGCGGGCCCGTTGCAGATGCGCTTGCTCGGCCCGCAGGTTATGTGTGGTGAAAAAGAGCCTGGCAGTTTGTGCCGCGGAACGTGGTTCCTGCTGCCCCTCCGGGTGCCAAACTCGCTGCCGGTGCCTTGCGGCTCAGGCTGAGCGGGTGCACCAGGTCCGTGAGCGGGGAGAGGCCGCGGTGTGACGCGGAGTAGTGAACGGCTCTGCGTATGCGTCTATGTGTGTGTCTGTCTGTCACATATTTTTGCAATATCTGGACTTCTCTGGTGAGAAAGACTCCCTGTGGAGACCCCCTTCTTCATCAGACTCTGCATCATCGCAACAGACAGCTCAGACTGAGCGTCTGAGATTAAAAAAAAAATATGGGGACAAGTTTATACAGCGGGTTATTTATCGTGACATGGCCTTGTTGCCTAAGCATAACATGTGGGTTGATAAATCAGGACTTTTCCTTTAGGGTGGATTGCTCTGATTTGTAAATCGCTGATCGGATCTGTAAATCTCCAGCAGGGTTAATAAAACCAGGCTCAGATTTATACATTGAGAGCAGTGTTTGCAAATCCATCAGTGGGGGTGGAAAGCCTATAGGCCAACTCCTACAGCTGTTGAATGTTTTGTTCTCCATCTGATTTTTAAGAGAGTGATTTTTTGAAACCAGTCTGTAAGACTTGGCATCTGCAGGTGAGGTTGCTGAAATATGAACCAAGAAATAGGACATTTCGTAGGCTTTAAGAGCAAGCCTAGAAGTCATGGAAGCTTAATGTGGTTTTGTGTGTTTTAAATCTATTTTTCCAACCTGTTCTTCCTGTCTCAGCTCGGATCACTGTTACTGTAAAAACAGCCTGCGCGCTTTCTTTCTGCAAACTACCGGTTACTGTTGAAGAGGTCATAGAGAACAAACCTTCTCCCTTGGTACCAACAGATAGGGAGATTTTACTGACACCAGTAAAGAGGAATATCCTTCCACAGGAAGGCACAAAGTTCAGATTCAAGCCCAGGTTATTAAATCTGATACAGGAATTGGTGGGTGAAAATACCTGGTGAATACAGGCAGAGCGCTCGGCTCGGAGCCCCACAGTGCGTCACACCCCGTCCTGCCCCGTACTGCGTCGCTGCCCTCTCTGCTCCTGGCCAGAGTTGCTTCAACCCGCTGTGAGCCTGCAGAGGGGTCTTCCTGGCAGCGTTAGATCGCTCGGTGACACTCATCTTGGGAGAGCAGGCTCTGAGGTAGGTCACAGCAGGAAAAGAAACAAAAAATTCCCTTGATTCTCATGCTGCTGGATGCGGTGTGTTATGGCATATTTTAAGGAAACATGTAGGAGGGAACTATAATTCTAAGAGCTGTAAAATGTCCAGGGCTTGAGCTGGCGCTGTAAAAGATGCAGCCAGTGGTGCTGTAGGATCTGCTGACTCTCTGGCAGTATATGTGAAATAAAAATGCTGCAGAGGGTTCAGGTGTGAGTGGCCAGTTGTGACTGTTACTTGGCAGTAACCGGGAAGTGACAGGTTCCAACCTAACCCCGCTTTCCGTTAATGGCAGAGCTTTAGGGCGGAAATATTCAGAGTCTCGGCTGAGCTGTTGGCTGCTGTCTGCCCTCTGGTAACCTCCTTTGTCGTCGGCCTCTCTCCTCCCAGTCCCCCAAACACAGTCCTCTTAGACACTTCGGGACTTAGTGGATCCCATCGGAAAGGCTGGGCCGGGCGGCTCGGGCGTAGCGGGTACGGCGGCATTGCCAGCTGTTGTTCATGACCTTTCAGCTGTTCTGCTGCTTTTCAGCGTGAAACAGAGCTTGCGCTGCCTTTTTTTAAAGGCTTCCACTCAGCAGCAGGGCAGTAGGCTGTCTGAAATACGAGGAGAGTCGCGGGGGAGAGACCAGTATCATGTTGGCACTGCCTGGGTTGCAGTAGGTCAGGCGTGGTTCTCAAGTGCTTCAGTACTTTTAAAATTGAAACTAAATGCCTGTCCCACCTTAACCACTGCTTTAATAAAACTGTAAGGAGGTGACTTGCTTTCGTTTGCTGGCAATAGCAACTTGCCATTAACGAGGGCTGTTGCAGCATTCCCAGGGAATGCTGATCGCTGCCCTTACCGGTCCCAGTGACACACTGGTTTGTACTACGGCCGTGCATCTCACGGGGTCAGGAGTGTAGCCCTTCCGTTGCAAAAGACTTTTTGTGGAGCAATCCACTTCATCAGCGTGAAAAAGTGCTTGACATTAGTCCTGGAAACATCACTCGATTCTAGTTATATAAAACCCATTAAGAAAGACTTCTTTTTTAAATTTCCCTTTAATTTAAAAAATTATTTTCATCACAGCCTTAAAATCAATCAAAATAAACCGAGCTGCATCAGGCTGGAACAGTGTCCCAGAGTCTGTACATATGGAAGGTGTCATTTACATAAAAATCAGTGCAGATTTTTTTTCCAAAAGCAACAACAAGTCCATCCCCCCTCCCAAATCCCCTTTTTAAGAAGAGGAAAGGAGATCCTGAAATACAAGTCAAAGAGGAAAACTGAAAAATCAAGCAACAGCAAAATCAGTGTCATGTTTGTACGTATTCTTTTGAGCAGTTGCAGCAAAAAAAAATAGCACCTTCAAAGGCCCTTTGAGCAGCATGCGTGGAAACCAACGCTCTCCAAGGAGTCTGAGTGGATTAGAGGCGTGACGGGATGTTTTGCTTATGGACACGAATCATCTCCTCCGACTTTTAATGTCTGGGCTTGCGTACAGTTAATGGAAAGAAATCAATACCTGTAGGAGGTGATTTGTCCATCCCAAGATAAGCACCTGAAATAGTTGAGACTGCTGGAGATGCCGTTTCTGTGGAAGGGAGTTAACTGACTAAAGGCAGGCAAAGTTAATCCCTTCCCGACTGACCTGGCTTTCACTGGCATTTGTATTCCGAAACCATTTAGGCGTTTTCGGAGAAGGGAGGGACCCAAGCCCTTACATTCCCTTCTTGCTTTTTTGAAAACTCTTGCTTTGCTCTGAGCCATGGCTCGTTAGGGGATAAACCCCATGTGGCTCGTTAGACAGGAGTATTCATAAAGTTCAAGGTCAGATTTCCATTTGTTGTCTTGGTTCGCAAAAAAAAATTGATTCCTTCAATTATTGGATGCAGAAAAGTGAAAGAGGAGAATGTTTCTTTCTCACACAACAAAGTAGATGTAAGGGTTAATGCCGGGAATTCTGATTAAACGGATTTTGAACCATTCTCTAATATCTACGCTTCCTTGTGCTTTGACGTTCTATCGGTAACTCCTGGAGCTGGTCCTTGCTGGGTGATGAATCAAAGCTAAGTGCAGAGGATCTTTGGATTTCCAAGTAAAATGGGAGGCAGAACACTGGGGTCACGTGTTCCTACAAGTTTCATAGTTGGTGTAAGTTAACGCAGCTCTGCAGGAGCTGGTGCAGCTGAGGGCCCGTCGTGGCTCTTCATTCTTCCTACAGGCAGGAGCTTTTGGAGTTGTGATGAGGACTGGGTTGGCAGATCAACATGTTCCAAACAAACCTTCCAGCAAATAACTACAACTCTTGAGTCCCTGAGATCCTTTGCTTTTGCCAGAAGGCCGGGAATTGGCCTGGGTTATGGGCTGGGCTGGGCTGTGACACAAAGCCCCAATACCTCGGCATCACGCCCGCCCTGTTGCAGCACGGAGGACAAATCTGCAGGCTCTGCTAGAGGAGCCGGACTCAGTCCCATGCTTAAGCGCGTGCTCAGATCTGTGGTACCAGTGAAGGGGGTGAGAGCCTGGGAGCTTCACGGAGCTGGAGCAGCCTGAACTTCACCTATCCGTGCACAGGCCCCGGGATGCTTGGAGCGGCCCTTCAGCCCGCAGCCGGCTTTTCTGCTCCTGCTGCGCTCCACTTGGTTTATTTAACAGATGTAACAATGGCAGGAACAGCATTCCTCCCTTCCCTCTCCCATGCTTCCTTCAAGCAGTGCAGGAACTCCTTGAACAAGCTCAGCACGGTCTCCTAGAGCACACTTCTCCGAGGTGTTGCCTGTTTGTTTTTAAAGACTGAAGTCATTGTCTCTAAACCCTTTCTTTTCTCACCCCGTCGCCCCAGCTTTGCTCCCTTTACATCGTAGTCACTGTTTGGTTCTTGCAGCTCAAACACAAATCGCTCCCAGTCCTCTGGAAACCATTCATTATTTATTTGGAGGAGAGGATGGGGGCCTTTAGGCTTTTTCGCCGCATTGCCAATTGAAATTCGGTGTCAGCTGGGTGGGTAGGGGGGGCAGGTGGGTTGGATGGTCGATGTCGTCTGCTCTCAGGGCCCAGATGTGGAGCTGTAGTTCCCAGGAATATGCAGCCTTCAAGTTTTCTAGGAGTATGTGGCTGAAACAACCAGACAGGGCCCCGAGGGAGAGGGGGAGAAAGGCTGAGGCCTTGCTTACCGCCTGCTGGGTGTTGGCACGCTCTGCTCCGAAGGGCTGGACGGTGTGTGAGGAGGCAGGGGGGAGCTTGTGATGCAAATCCCTGTGAGCAGAGCTCTGCTGGGAGTCTCTAATTAGGGGTCATGGTCCTCTGTCCCTCAGTGGATCTCTGCCATTTATAAATTGGAAGCTTTCTTTAAGAGGGCTTTCTGCCGGGTTTTTTTTGGAGGATCAGGGAAGCTGTGAACTGTTTCCCTGCAATGGAATCATAGAAACGTTTAGGCTGGAAAAGACCTTTAAGATCATCCAGTCCAACCATGAACCTAACACGGCCAAGTCCACCACTAAAGCGGGTAAGCTGGTACAAGCTTTTGAATTTTAAATTTAAAAATATTCTACAGCGAGATCAAGGGCAGGTTCCTTAGTACATCAGAGCTGTACAGAAAGAAGGATTTGGGGAGGGGATTTTGCAAAAGTCTTAAATAGTGCTCAAGGTTTTAACACCTGAGAAAGAAGCATGGGGCAGGGGTGCTTCAGGAAACAGCTTCGGCTGCGTGCTGTGTGCTGTGCTCGGTGCTGAGTGGGACCCCCAGGCACGACACCGAGATGAGTTGTTACTCAGCTGAAGAACCCCCCACTCTTTCTCCAGGCCCTGAACGCTTGCACATCGGACACGATGACAGCAAGGGATGTGACCTGCCCGGCTTTGTCACCGAGGTGCACTCTGAACTGGGTAGTGGGGGTCCGGTGGCTGGGTCCCAGCTAGTGTGTCTGGGGTTCCAGCTGCTCCTCTGAACTGCCCCGCGCCCAGGAGCCACCAAAGCCAGCAGCGCTAGGCTGCGGAGCCGCGGGAGCGACCGCCCTGCCCGTGGGACCTGGCAGTGTCTCTGCACAGCGTAACCGTGCTCTGCTTGCTCGTCTGATGGCAGGCATGTCTCAGTGGTGAGAGCAGGGTAAGGTCGAGCGTGTGTAGGGCTGTGCAGTGAAAACTGGCCTTGGCAAGCATCTTGCAGTTACGCGAAGTGAGAGCCCCTGGCTAATCGCACAGTTCCTGCCCTCCCATCACCCTTCTGAGCAGAGAATGAGACCGGAGGAGCTTTGGAAACCAGGAGCTGCTGAACTGCAAACACAAACTGAGAGAGAGAGGATGGAGAGCGTGAAGGAGAGGAGCTAAGAGGCAGTCGGCTTTCTTTTCCCTGAAGTCCCTGGGAGGTGGTTGAGGGGACCAGTTCCACGAGAATCCAGGGTTCCATGAGAATCCAGGGTTCCTCTGAGACCCAGAAGTGCTGCTCAGCTGGTGGATTTCACGGGGGAAGACTGAGGAGGAGGAAGGGAGCAGTTCTGAGAACGCTGAAGTGCTCAGGGCTCTGAGTGGATTTGCCATTTCTTTGTAATGTTTTGTACACGTTTGCATAATACTGTAGGTGACAGCTGAAAGGGAAGAAAGTCAGAAATCAAAATGAAAGGCTTTTGGAAATGTCCCTGAAGGAGAAGTTGGGAATGATTTTCTGGAACAAAAGCAGTCTGGAAATTTCCTTTGTGAAAGGGAGTTTCAGTTCTCGACACAGCTCAACACCTTAATCCCTGACTTCTGTTTTAGGCAGGCAGCGCAGCCCCCGCCTCCCCCAGGCACACACAGAAGTCAAGCCACAGTCAGCACTTCTGCGATACCAATTCCTATTTTACATTTATAGCTGTTCATGCACCAACCACTTCAGGCATTCAGCTCGCTCTGATTTATGTGTCAGCTCTTCCATATACAGAGAACTGAGGCTTTTCGTTCTCCTCCTTTCAGTGATACCAAACATGGGTGCTGCAAATAGACGCGGTCAGTAAGCCCCGGCCCCCTCCCTGTCACAGATGCTTGTTCCCTCGCGAGCCAGCCTGACGGCTCCTGAGGCTGCTGCCGTGCTGCGCTCAGCACGGCCAGGGCCAGCTGCCTGCCCTTCGCGGGGTCGCGGCGAGTGCAGTCCTTGGAGGACAGGCTTTCTTCAGCTGCGAGATTCCCTCTGGGCTCAGGCATGTGGTGCGCCAAGCAGAAAGGGATCCTGCTCTTCAAATTCTTGAACTGCTTTCATAAAAATGATCTGCTCGCGTTTGACACTGCTTGTTCCCCTGGCAAATTTTTCCTTGCAGTGCTGTGAAGCGGCCCAGGCGCACACCCGGGTGGGGAGTGCCTGCTGAGCCACCGTGCCTACCGAGTTATTCTCGGCACAGCCACCTGCCGAGTGCCGCGCTACGGCCGGGTGAAGGGTGCCCGTGGGGCCGACCCAGCCATCCGCGGGGACGCTGCCTCTGCAGAGAGGCTGGCGCAGGTGCAGCAAGGGGAAAGGAGACAGGAAGGAAAGGTTTAAGCAGCAGACAGGCACAAAAACAAAATACAAAACCACTCAGCTTCCAGGTGGACTCGGCCCTTCATTCTGTTGTGTGGAGACCGGGCGTAAAGAAACTCGTCAAGTTTGTTTTACTCGTGTGTTAACATCTGACCGTCCTGGAAAATTCCTGCCCAGTGCCCAGAGCAATTCTCAGGGGCTTTCGGACAAGAACAGCAATGCTCCCAAAGAGTTCAGAAGCTGAGATTACCGCTGCAGCTCTTGAGCTTCATGTCTTGGAGGTGACTGGGAGGTTGCCTCGAGCTGCAAAGCGCAGTCTTCCTGCAGGCCTGCTGGACTGAAGCGCAGATTTTCTGTTTGATATTCTGGGCTGTGCTGGAAATCAGGGTGAATTGAGGCATTGCCTGACTTGTCCAAGGCATTTGGGAGGAGGTGGCCACAGGCCGGGCCTTAGAGCACGGCAAACCCTCATTCCCGGCGGTGTGAAACGTCGGTGCCCAGACATGTTTTCCATTTGAGTGACTTGCATGATAAAACTCAACCAGGCTCCTGCACCCTCACAGCTCTCCAGAAAAATCTGCTGGCATCCTTCTCAGAGCTTCCAGCAGCAGTTCAAGGACAATTCCCTTCCTTTGGTGACTTAGGGGTGTTACAGTACATGGACTGCAGATCCCTTCACAAGGAAGATCCCTTTTTATGGCAGCACCATAAATTCCTCCCCATCCCCTGGTGCAAGGACCCTCCTGGGCAGCAGGGAGCTGGACTGGAAGGGGGTTCCCGCTGCAGCCCACCCTCCCTGGTGCGAACGGCTCCCTCGGCGTAGGCGTGCTGAGAAGAGACTGGAGAGAAGCACTGCGCTTGCGGCTGAATCATTTTTATTATTGCAGTTTGTAGGGGTTTTTTTAAAAAAAAAACACACAAAATTTCCACTCGGTCCTTTCGAATGTGGTTCAGTTAGAGAAAAAAAAAGGGTGAGAATCACTGTGTTCGGTGCCTTCCTTAGCCATTTATGTGGCTAAAACCAGAGAATAAACTGTCACCGAGGGTGAGCTGGCACCCGCTGGCTGGGAGGAAACAGGTTCAGCCCGCTTCTCCCTGCCCTCAGGAAGGTTCCCCTCCGGCAGACCCAGCCGCAGCTTCCCCGCCGGTTCTCCGCTCAGGAAACTTCCTCCAGAAGGGAAGAAGTCGCAGCACTAACGTGACTGGCATGTTTTCCATACACATGCCATTCTTGCTCGCAATTGGCTTTTTGCGTCTAATCCCAGAAGCGGGATTGACAGAGGGGAGAACTTTGCAAAATTTAGAATAAATAAAAAGCGGGCAGAATCGCAGCCCGGGTGGGAGACGGGGAGAGTGATCTTTCAGTCCTTTCTGTTTGAGCAGTGTCTCCAGCCAGAGGCTCCTAACGCAGGGATGAGATCAGAGATGTTCTTGTGAAGCACTGATAATCCACAGTGCCCTCTCCTCGGCCCCGGTGTGCGACCGGCTCTCGGAGCCACGGCCCAGCCATAACCAGTGCTCGGCAGCATGGGGGCTGAGCCCAGGGCCGATGTTTTCACAGCTTGGTCATCAGACCCGCTTGGAGCCGGGCATTTCTGCCTTGTGAAGAATTCCACAATTCGAGTTTAATTTTGGTTTGAATGAAAACAATGTAAAAATTGCCTGTGGAAAAAGTGTCAGGCTTCTGGAAGAGGGGCAGTTGGTAAAACAAAATGTTTTATTTTGACTTGGAGAGATTTTAAAGGAAAAATTCACATTTTGTAGAATACAAAAATATTGCCAAGTGAAAAATATATGTTTTCTACTCTGAAAACTCCTGGGTTTTTTCTTCCTAAGTTATTCCTTTTCCCTGGGCGCTGTCAGAAATGATGCTTTCTAACACTTTCATACTCAGAAAGAAAGTTTCCAGTCAGTTTTGGAAACAGCAAATCTTCCTAAGACCCTACTCAGCAGTGATGAGCTGAGGTGGAGAGAAGGAGGGAGAAGCTGATGTGTGGACCTGATCTGGGATCTTGTGTTGTACAGTTTGAAAAATCGCCCTAAATCGCCTTGTACTTGTGCTAGCCTGATGCACTCTGTTCCCCGCGGTGCGGAGGAGGGCTTGGGGTAAGACACGAACAGCGGGAGAGCCGGACATCTTCTGGGGCGAGAACGTAGTCCTGGGAGCAGAAGAAGCTGCCGCTGCTATGGTTGAGCCGTGGCTCGGTACCCAGCCAGCACTCTGTGTCCAAACGGAAACGCTGCGCCGAGAGCCGCTCCCAACTCGGCCCTGGAGGTTTTCAGACTAGAACTAGGGAATTGCCTCCTGGGTTTTGGCAGGATGAGAACTGCAGTTCTTCCTAACTTCCTAAGTGGGCTCCACCATTTCCTCCGAACCTTGTTCTAGTTAAATAAAAAGCCTTGCACGGGTTGGTCCGAAGAGCAGAACTGGCAGTATCCCCGCCCAGCCCTGACAAGTGTGTACCGCATCCCTTTTCTCTGGGCAGCAGGGACCTGGGGATGGCAACGCTGTGTCCAGACCTCCAGGTCTTGTCCCATGTGCTTCAATCCCGTGGTCTTGTGGAGGCAGCAGTGCAATAAGGGTGCCCTGGGTTACCTGTCTAACAGGAAAAGTCACCTGGTTTGGGTGAGCGCTCAAAGTTTCATCCCTGCCTCTAGCGCTGTTTTGACCCTGTTAATCAGCCAGTTTTTGTATTGCCTTGTTCCTTAAGAAAGGCTTGAGAGCGTTTAATGAGCGCTGTACAGTCAGGATCAGCTGTATTTTCACACATACATTTTGACAGCAGGCCAGTCACCACCCAGATCCATCCCAATCGGGTGCAGTTCAGACCTCCAGGTTTTAGACTAGCTTTCTCATTTTGAAAACAAGGCTAATTTTAATTGTGAATGTCACATCTGGAAAATATTTGCATATTTTTCTTGTTCTGTCAATCAAAGAGCTGAATGGGAAGGGTTTTATCAGAGTGGCTTACACGCATTCTTTTTAAATCTCTTTTAGGGATTATGTTTTTTCCTCTGATGCATCCAACCAGATCCTTCAAGTGATAGAAAAGGTAAGGAAAAAAAATTGAAAAGAAGAAAAGTGCTGGAAGGGTGACATGTACACCCCTGGACAGCTGTAGCATGCAGCTCTGTGCCCAGAGCTTTGGTGAATGAATCTTCAAAATCGTCCAACAGTAATTGTCCAGCTAGCGCCAACAGTAATAATTCTACCAGTAACTCTAACAGGAAAGCGGGAGAAGGACTGGTTAAAACAACCCAGAAATGCTTTCTTGGCAGCACTGGCAACTATACCTCAGCAACATGAGCCTGGACAGTAGAGCTGACCAGATACAAGGAAAGTAACCAATCTCCCTTCCAAGGGAGGCCAACCGTTAAAAGAAAATAGGCAACTGCGACCAGGAAATAACTCTGTTGGCTTTAATATTTTAATGGATTATTTGCAATGTAGGTAAGGGAATTAGGTTTCCTTTAAAAAAAAAAAAAAGTAACAGTTGGATGTTACCACACTGGTGTACTTTAAGCCCTGTGAGACATCTTAACATCCTCCTTTCTTGTCTTTCTGCTTAAAGGCGTGAAAACTGAGCCACCTATTTAGCAAAGTGCTTGGCATCACCAGGATGAGGGTATCTGAGCTCTCGTACAGGCTCAGCTTTCATTGCAGCAGGCCTGATTCTGATCTTAGGGCAGCAACAAGGACGAGCTGTTGCGGCCTGACTGGCAGAAGCTGAGCCTGTGCATGCTTGAGAGAACAGAATCAGACCTCCCAAAACTACTTTTGGCTCTCGATTTCCGGCTGCTGCCTGTACGCAACCCTGATTTTTTCATTTCCCCTCAGCTCAAAGAAAAAGAAAAAAAAAAAGTGAAATGAAAATGGAAAAGCCAGAAAACAATCCCCCAAACAACCCATACGGGCTGTTCCTGAAATTCAAGGCTTTGATCCTCTATTTGCACAGAAAGGAAGACATATAGCTGCTAACTCCCGTCGCGCAGGGCCGAGGGGGTTCTGTGAGGCGTCGACGCACAGACAGGATCAGTTTGAACACAGATTGCATACCTGTTGCCCTTCGGGAGGGCTGTGTATGTACCACAAGAGTAACAGCTGCCGACCCCAGAGTTCGCAGAAGGGACCTGTGCCGGGACAGAACCCCGCGAGCTGCAGTCCAGCGAGCGCGTAAAGCTTCAGAGCAGCCTGAACTTCCAGGCATCTTCGAGACAGTTCCTGGATAACGGGGACTTCCAAGCACTGGCTGGGACAGACACCTTTTTTTGTCATTTATTTCCAAGAGGACAGCGAGGGAACAAGACGAGACTCTTGGTCAAGGAGCTGTAAGCAGGATACAGCTCAGACTCTACAGCAGCAAAGCCAGGGCTTATACAGCACAAGAGCATCTGTCCCCATTGTTATGCGCGTGCTGCTCCAGGCATGCAGGGGCATTTTCTAGGAACTGGTGCTTTCTTCCGTCCTCCAAGCATGACAGAAGTTGGGCGCCTGCGGTGCAAAGGGTGCTTTTTAAAAAAGGAGGTATAAACTGTAACTAAATTTATTGAAACACAGGATTGTTTCGTCGGGGGATGTGATGGAGAAAAGGAAGAGTTCAAGCTTTGAGAAGCAAATTTGGGTGAGAACAGGCACCTTTTCACTCTTTTGAACACTGTAAATAATAATAATTAAAAAAAAAAGACCAAATGGCCGCCCTCCCCTGTCCCTCCCTCCCAATCCCACGGCTTGCCTTCACATCATGCTCTTCCTGTACTGAGACTGTGAGCTCTGTTTGGGTTTTGAGTCCGACTGCTGCAGTTCAAACTGTTTGTACAGGTCCCTCAACTCTTTGATCTCCTGCAGCACCCTCTTGGCTTGGCTCCAAGTGGAGGAGGCCTCCCCCAGCAGCCTCTCAGATTCCTGCAGGATCCTTTCAGAGTCCGACTTGGAAGATGATGAGGAAGAAGAGGTGGTGGTGGTGGTGCTGGTGTTGGAATCCTTGGTCTTTCTCTTGCCTTCCCCATAGCCCTTCACCTCTGTCAGCAGTTCCTGAGTTTTTTCCAGTTTCAGTGCAACCAGTTCTTGTATCCGGGACAGCTGCTCTGGTTCTGCAGAGGCAAACTGAGCCTCCAGCCCCCTCCTCAGCACCGCCCGGTGCGTGGAAGAGTCCCGTCGAGACAGGATTTCTTCCATGGAGGCACATTTATTCTTTTCTGAGTGCGAGAGCTTTTTGGGGACCTGTGGCGTGTACATGGTCCCTTTGTCAAAGGAGTCATTGCGCTGCCCAGATCTGTCCCATGAGGTCACCTCCCGTCTCGGGAGGCTCCCTGTCCGGCCTTTCTCCGATGACTTGACGTTCTCTGAATCCGACCGGCGCCGGCCAGCAGTAAGGTGTGCCACTGACTTGTCCAGATCCACCCGGAAACTCTCTTCACAGGTGCTGTGATCCTCTGGAGAGGCGTCTTCCTCCTGGATCAGGTCGAGTGTCAGCATGCCATCAGAGGTTGAGGTAGATGCCTGAAGAAACAGAGAAAGAAAAGTTGTGTTGTCACAGGAGCAGGCGTGGCTGCACACTACCACGCACACTGCTGCTGAGCGTCTCTTATACCCGAGATGCGCATCACCTGTACCGGGATGCGAAGACACACCAGCAAGTGTGACCCAGTGCCACAGCCCCAGAAGTGCTGGGTCCGTGGTTCTAGCTGAGACGCAGATCAGCTGGACAAACCATCTGTGCTAACCCGTGCTGAGCTCCTCAGCCGTATGGCTGTTCTCCATCAGGAACTTGAGGGAGCATTTCATCATCAGCATCAGGAGAATGAGTGTCAGTGGTGGCAGGCTAGGACTTTGCAGAAGGGTTTGCACAGTGCAATGGTCTACAAGAATGGGGGACTAGATCTGATGATCCAGGACTGCCCTGGGCCTTACGACAATTTTCAGTTCAGGCTAGAGCGCCAACACCAGGTCTTCTTGCATTTACTTACAAGTGAAATCGTTACGAGGGAATTTTACCTGAACAGGCGTCTGGAATTTGTTATACGTACCACAGCCATCAGATGTCCCCGTGTCGGAGGGCGTCGGGAGTGCTGTATTTTTGCTCTGTCCCGGGTTGGGTGGGCGAGGTAGCTGTCCTCTTCGACAGTGACCTAAAGGAGTGACAAAGGCTAGTGAACATCTGGGAGCACAGGAAATATGAGCCATTCCTGGTTTCTGTGGCTGTGGTCAGCCAGGTGCACTGTGGCAGATGATTTATTCCTCCGGGATTCCCTTTCCCTCGTGACCTGGCCGTATGCTGAGGGTGGGCTCTCCCACGTAGCTCTGGGTGAGGGCTGCCCGGCAGGAGTGCTCAGCGGGCAGAACCCTAGGTTGCAAACAGTGAATCCCCAGCTCAAATACAGAGTTTGCAATTCCATAGTGCAAATGTGTGCTGAACCGAGGGGTGCTGTGATCACCACCTGAACCAAAGCTGGTGCTGAGCTGCAACGTGGAGAGCAGTGCGTTCCCAACGTGCTAGCTCGCTGGGCTCCTCCGGCTGTGCCGGGATTGAGCCTGCAGCAGCCGCCCTGTCAGCGTGCCCAGCACACACAGAACCGAGAGGTTCGTAACATCTCCCTGCACGGTGTCGACAGCATACTGGTCCTGAGGGCCACCACTGGTCCAAGACTTGTAGGGGGGATCGCTGATCTATGTGCTCACAAGGGTGGACAGAAGGAGGTTTGCAGGTAGAGCTGGGAGGGAATGGAGTGCGGGGATCCAGCCTGAGGAGAGCGTTTCCCTGGTCTCTCCCCTCTGGGCCTTGATAGGATCAGATCTACTTAAGTCATTCCTGGCAATTGCGTTGAGTCTGTTTGTAAAGATCTCAGTAACGTACTCTCCTTGAAGCAATCTAAACCACTGTTTGCTCTGCTGCTTTCTGCTCTACCGCTTTTCCTATGGTCTGACCTTTGTTTTCCATCACTACAGGGTTTTGTGTTGCCATCCACAAGAGCGAACAGCATCACAGCGGTGGGCTGCGTCTGTCGCGGTAAGTTGAATGTGGATGAGACAGATCTAAGACAGATCTGAACTGAGGAACCGTGGTCGTGAAGCATTAGTGTGCGACGCGTTGCAATGCTCTTTCAGACTGCAGCCCTGGTAGCGAGGCGTGGCCCGCTCCGGGTAGTTATCCTTCACACTGCGATAAAGGATGTGGGAACGCTCGTACTGATCTAAACCTGTCCGCTGCCAGCTCCCCCGCGCTAGTAAGCGTACACTTGGTCTCCAGGAGGAGGCTGGACTGATGTGGCTTTGTTCTTCTTTTCCAGCAGACGCTGCTTTGTGTAATTGTGGTGGTTACTTGGGGAGTTTTGTGCAGCAATAACGCTGCCGCTCTGGAAGCGGTGGGAGCGATGCTAGTGACGCCCTGTGTGAACACGTTCTCAAGTAGGCAGGGCTGTGCTGTCCCCGGGTCTTCCTGTTGCTGTCCCTCAGCGCACTGATGCCTCATCTCTCTGCTTTCCCTTCTTTTTTCTCTAAATGGAGAGCCTGACTTGGCTTGACAGAAATATATATGCCACACAGTGCTGAGGAGACAGGATTAACCATTCCCGGTTTGACCCTTGAGCAGTAGGAAGGGATCTGCAAAGTTTACGCACCCAGTAAGTCCCCTCCCGTCAGCCGAAGCGGTGGGAAGGAGCCTGTCTCCTGGAGACGGTGACTGCGAGGGGCGGGTGGGCGGGAGGAAGGTGGACTGAGGGGAGTTGACAGATGGTGCCATGCTATTAGGGAGCTCTGAAGATAGCCTGGGACTCTATTGGTTCTCAGTTAATTCCTTAATTCAGTTCCACTACTTAAAGCTCCTTTGCAAACACAAGCACGCTGCAGGATCACCCAGCAGCAGCCGATGGGGGGAAAGACTCTCCAAAGCCCTGGGAAACCATCGCAAACGCGTCCCGCCATCCCTGTGCGAGGCACGGCTGGGCCCTGAAGGGAAGGTGCCCCACGGGGACAGGGGACAGAGCCTTGGCAGCTGCCTCTGCCATTGCATTGCAATCAGTGCTGCCTGTTCGTCGTCAGGCCGGGAGGATGAAACTGTCCCAGCCCCTCAGAAGAGCCCGCTCTCTGGGTGTTGGTAGCTGTGTTTGAACGCAAACCCCAGTGGCTTTGCACTCCTTTGAAATAGAAAATGGAGAGGGTAGGGGGGGCTGCTGCTGTCTCCAGCAGTCAAGGATCTTCACCCAAGATTAAAGCTGAGACAACGGAGCCTGGGTCCTGCCCTCAGAGCCCTGCTCACCTCATCTAAGATGCGGTTTTTAGCACGTGTGATGGCGGAGTTGAGGGCGTTAATCCAGGACTCTTTCTCTTCTGGACTCACAGCCAGGAAGATCAGATTTGGTGCCTACAAAAGAGGGAATTCAGGTCAGTGCCAGTGACAAAACTCACACAGAGATGCTTTCACGCTGTCCCTGCCCACAGAAAAGCTACACGGCCTTTACAGCTGGCTTGCCTTAGCGGGAAAATGCGAAGCAGACCTGATCCTCCAGTCCTGCAAAACGGCTCTGCCACGCGCTGCACCTGGCCTCTCTGCTTCTCGGCAGCCCTCTGCAGAGCAGACCAGGACTCCTCATAGTGCCCAGCTTTGCAAGCCAAAAGCTGTGTGCCGTGTTTACTTCCCTCGTGGCTGTGGTTCCTCCTTCCCGCTCCTTGCCTTCCCACACACCATCCTAGATTTTGCCCTCATCAAACGATGAGGCAGCCTTTCTGGGCTTCTGCTGCTCACATGCGATTTATCTGTTGCCACCTCAGATTTTGACAGAGTCTGTCAGGGAAGCAGCTACAGTAGGTGCCCACAGAAGGAGTTGGGTTTTCCAGACTTTGATATGTCAGATGGACACTGAGGGCAGAGCAGTTCTGAAAATACAGCCTGTGTAGGGGATCCAGGATCGTTAGGGGTTTTTTTTAAATTAGTTACTCAGTAGAAATGAGTTTTAGCCTCCACAGGATTTTGTTCCGTTCTCTCCATTGCTCAGGGCAGCTGCAGACAGTGCAGCCGCTTTCCACGTTGCCCTTCCCTTTCCGCATTTGGTGGTGTTACACAATCCTTGTCACAGCGTGGGGCGGGCAGGCTGGGTCTGCTGAAAGCAGTCAGGAGGAGTAGTGTAAACCCAGCTCACGTGTGTGGCCGTGGGTGGGTGCGTCTGTGCCAGAGACAGGCTGCAGTTAGAGACCGGCTCTCTTTCTGCAGTGGCAACTGAGAGCTCGTGGAAAGCCCTGCTCCTAGGGAGCAGTGCCTCCATTCCGGCACTTTCCAGCTCTCCTCTGGGCAGACAGTACTCCTGGGACAAATTCCCGAGCTGCTCTTGTGATGCTGCCCAAATCTGGGCAGCAAACCCAAGGACCATCAGCGTGCCTCCCTTCCCTGCCTCCTCTGTGAATAAACAAGCGCAGTCAGCCACGCCGCAGCTGCCAGGAGCAGCGGCAGTGGAACTGCTTTGTCCTTGCTCCTGGCAAATGTTCTGATACCTTCCTTCCCAAAGTCAGAACACTCTCAGGTGAACGACCCAGAGCTGAGTGCTTGGTCATAGTTACGCAGAACATCAGAGGCCTGAGTTCTCTCAGCAGAAACTGTTTCTCTCTCCATCTCTCACTCTTGCTGTTGTGGTACATGGGCATTCGTCTGTTTTAAACTACGAGGCACAATCTGGACTCCCACACAACTCAGCCTGTCCAGTTTCACCCCCCAGGGCTGGGGCGGGCAGCTGAGAGGCAGCCTGGCCCGCGCCCAGAGCTGACGGCTTTCTCAGGCTGAGCGCGTGCGCGGGAGCAAAGCGTACCGTGTTTCCAGGCTGTCGGGAGTGGGTGAGGGTAAATTTGCTGTGGTTCTTTTTGCTTCTGCTCTTGGACTTCCTGAGCTCTTCACATTTCTCATAATCACTCAGGTCAAACATTTCCTGTATGTTCTTTTCATCTTTTACCTGCAAAACAAAAATACAATTACAGAGTCAGAGAGAGAAGCAGTCACAGGGCTGCTGCTCCGCGGCAGCAGGATGCGGGGCTGGAGCTGCTGTCTGCGCGGGGGGTTTGGACGCACACAACGCGGGCTGGAGCCTCTGGGTGCTGTGTGGTCACTGAAACACTCTGCAAGCCTCTTCCACCTCTTCAGCGACAGCACCGTTAGCTGGGGAGTGCCACACTGGGGTTTGAGGGGGAGAGGCAGAGATTTTCAACGTGATCGTTTTGACTCAATTCTCCTCTGGAATTCTCCTATCCTCCTTCTCTGTTTAGAGGGATAACTTGAAAATCAGTCTCCTAGGTTAATTTCTGCTTTGCTATGGATTCCCTCGGGACTTAACTGCCTCTCCCACCCTCAGAGTCATGGGGGCTAGGCTGAACAGACGTGCAGGTCTGATCAGACACAGTTTGTGCGTGTGGACCCTCAGCATGAATAGGATTTACTCCAGCAGCAAGAAGAGGACCCTGTCTGCTAGGAGGAGGTTCACGCGGAGGCCGGAGATGCTGGGAGGACGTGGACTGATGAAAAGGGGCCGTCATATTAGTGCTTGTTGCTTCTCTGAAGACAGCATAACAAAAGTTTGAGAGATAAAGATTAGCACTTCCTATTTTTAACCTGGTGGTATTACTGGAGCCCGTGCTGACAGCTGATTTGGGGGGTGGATGAAGCACATCCAGTCCCAGATTACTGACACGACGCGTGTGCTGCTCTCCCCCGCTGCTGAGCCTGTGAAGGGGCTGCGGGCAGAATCCAGCCAGGCACCAGTGACCGGATCATGGATTTTGTTCCGGCAGCTGCTTGCCAGGCGTTCGCTGCTGGGTGGTGGGCCAGGCCCCCAGAGCTGTGGAAGGTTTCAAGAAGGAAGAGCACGCTAGGGCTTGACCTTCACTGGCAGAAGCGCTTTTTGGTTGTCCTTTTGAGAGTCATCGAGCGGCCACTTTGCAGCTTTTACAAGATCTCACTTTTCCCAGGTCTGTTCCCCGCCACTTTCTGTATTAGCCGTGGTGCACCAGGCACACGGCCATAGAAATATCGCAGAGGCTTAAATTAAAGATGTGACTTGCGCAGGGTCGCGAGGGCAGTGGCTGAGCTGAGGAGGAAGCCAGGGTTCCTGATACTGTCCGGTGACAGACAGAGCCCTGGCCTGAAGGTGCTGTTGCTCAGGGGGAGAGAAGGGAATGCACAGCCTCTGTTCTGCCTGGCCCCTTCAGTTTTTTACGGCCTTTCCTTTCCCGGCTCTCAGTGCACTGTCCTCACATCCCGCTCCGACAGCAGGGCAGCTCTGCTCTGTCTGTGGTAAGCCTGAGGAATGAAGGTAACTGGAACGGGAGAGAACTTGGGTTTGCATGTGCGCTGAGGACAGAACTGTTGCAGGCTCAAATCCGTGTCAGTCTGCTTAATCCGACTCAGGCGGGTCACGGCGGGCTGGGATCTGCAGTGGAGTTTGAGCAACTCCGGCACCGGAAGGGCAGACGGTGATGAGGTCTTAGCTCCTGGATTTCTCGAAGGGACCCCACCCCATTTAATATGTTTGCTCCCTAGTTTTGGGAAGCACTGGAGGAATCCCCCAGGATTTTTTCAGTAGAATTTAAACACAGAGGCTGACTGAAATGCTGTAACCAGCTTTCTAACCAAAGTCACAGCTAAACTGACCATCTGGCCTTGCGTAATGACTGCAGCTCCCTCTCTGTCCTTTTTCTTTCTGTCCCCCGAGTTTGTCTTCAGGAACTGGGAGGCAGACACCGCACAGAGCTATTCTTGAAGCCCCCGAAGCTATTGCTTATTTCTGCTCGTAACAACAGCCACTCTGTATGGGCTGTATGAACAGATACGGAAACGTCTCCCGCAGAACACGTCTATCTGTGCATCCTCCCCGTCCCTTTCTAATCGGCTTTCATCTCTTCCCAGTACCACCCGCCAATCCACCTCTTTCTGAGAATCTTCACTGAACTCAGCCCTATTCATTTGCAGCGGGAAAAGCCGATCCCCTCGGAGCCCCCAGCTGTGAGACAGCGGCTGAGGCACAGGTCCTTACTCCAGATGTTTGCTGATGTAGGTCACTGGGACTTCCCCAGCCCTTCCCTCCTTTCTCAGACACGCAGAGCCTGCGCCGTGGACCCGAGGGAGCTGGGACTCAAAATCCCTGCCTGTAGGGATATCTACAGCAGGCTGCAGAAAGGCCGGGTGTAATTGGTTCAGATAAACACCCTTTGGTTGTAGCTAGCCCTCTAAAAGTCTTGGGCTGACGGGTGCCAGGGCTCTAACACCCGTGGCACACGCAGGAGACCCTGCCGCACAGACGGTACCGCTTTCACCGAAGTGCCGTATGTCTGTGTAGACCAGTTGCAAAACGCTTGAGAACTGAGAATAAGCTACATCTATTTGCATCAAAAGGATGATGCAGGCGTCCCGTTTCTCAATTTCAGGCAAGGCTGGCAGGTTCAGCCCCCCACAGGTATTTTGTGGGGGTGGAGGCACACGTGGCTGCCGTTAAGGACGCGGGCCGGAGTGAGTCGGGTGCCCAAGGGTGTGTCTGCCCTTCACCCAGAGCGGCAGCACGGGGAGGAAAGGCAGGTTCCTGCTCACTTTGAGCCGATTCCCTCCCGTATGCAGCCGCGGCAGGATTATGAGGCCATAAAGCAAATGGGGCTGTAATTTAGCCGTTTGAACGTGGCTTTGTTCTGCCGTGGTGGTGGGAAGAGGTCTCAGCATCAGCCTGAAACGGGCTCCGTCGCGCAGCGATTTCACGGGGCATGGGAGGGACAGAGTCCTGTCTCACAGGGGGCACTGCCAACGGATTTCCCCCCCTCGCTCCCGGACTGAGACATGCAGGCAGAGCAGCAAGCAGCAGAGCAAAATAACGGAGCATTCAGTGTGTAAACAGTGAAACTAGAGAGAAGGAAGGTGAAAGGCAAACTTCGAAAGTACCCGCCGGCTCGCCGGCTCTTTTGTCCCTTGTGGGAGGCTGCTGAGGCCAGAAAGAGGGAGGTGGTGGGCATGACTTACAGAGCAGAGCACCTCCGAGGCACTGAGAGGAGTGCTCAGAGGCTGAGGATAACGTTTTGGAGACCCGAGGCTGATTCTGTGGTTCCCAGCAGGAGGGAACGAGTGCGATTTCTCCGTCACCCGCTGTGGTTCGGAAGGGGAATGGCAGGGGCAGCACAGCAGCATTGATCTTCGGGTATGTCAGGGTGACCCGCCGCGGCTCGTCAGCACCCGGGTGCTCTGTGGCTGGGGAGCCAGTCCTGGTGATGGAGATTTACTGTGACCACTGCGCTCGCTTGTTTGCTTTCTTCTTCTTTGCTGCCTATAGATTGAACACTGATTTTTGAAAGAGAGGGGTGATTTTTAGTCTCAGAGCCAAATTTGAGACTCTTTAACTAAAAAGGTCTGAGTTCTGGGAAGGGCTGAACATCTCTGAAGGGCCTTCGGTCTGGTTCCCCATCCCCAGACAGTTTGTCTCTAGCTCTCTAACCTGCGTGGAAGATGACTTAAACAGGCTCTCCAGGGCCTGCCAGGCCCGCTTTTCTGCATCTTCTTTTAGGGAGTCAAGAAAAAGCTTCCCTGTCCGGGGCGAGGTGTCCTCTCCTGCCCACTGCACGGGTTTGCACGCCTGCCTGGGGAGCCGCCGGGCTGCTGCAGGTGTGGGTACTTTTTGGATCCTGCTGCTTTCTCTAGCCTTTCTTCACGTCTCCCGCACTGCAGCTTGAGGCTGAGAGGAACCAGGGACCGCTTGGCTTAAGGTGCTAGGAAGGGAGAGGCCTGGATGGCTGATTTTGGCAAAATGCTTCCTAGCTGGGAGGTGGCCAGCAGGTCTTTCCTTCCTCTCAGCTGCTGAGTGCCTGGCACGCAGCGAGCTGACGGATCTCAGAGCCTCACGGGCAGGTAGGTCCTGCACTGCTGGCGCTGCAGGGAAGCTCTGGATTGAGAGAATTAAGGCATATAAATCCCAGCAATCGCTGCTGGGGCTGGCTGCTGGCTTTGCTGTCCGTATTGCACCTGCCCTAGGCGGACCAAACAATTTCTTATCCTGGGGTTCAGCCTGGCTCCTCCTCATGCTCCCAGGAATGCTTGCGCACTCCAAGTAGGCCAGGCCAGGGAATGGAAACCGAGGCACAGAGAAGAAACCCAAAGTGTCCCCCGTCACCTAAGACAAAGCCAGGACCCTACAGCAGGGTAAGTTCGACCCTGGGCTGTTAGACCGGAGGGTCCCTGCGCCCCAACCGGCAGCTGCCACTGCTTGGGGTATAGCTACGCCTCGGCAAGCCGAGCAGCCACCGGCTAATCTGGGCCGGCAGTCAGCGGCAAGATGTGCTGAGGCTGACATTGCTGGCGCGTCGCTCAAGTTCAAGGAGGAGAGCTGCATTCCTCACACGCCTCGCCCCCACAGCTGCTGCCCCAGCAGGGTCAGCGCGAAGGGCCGCCGGCCACGGCGGCACTGCCTGTGCCCGTGGGACGTGGCCATCCCGTGGACACGCAGTGGGCCCGAACATCAGCCGTGGTACCCAAAGTGCCTTCTCCCAAAGGCTTGCAGGGCTTATTTCTAGCCTGGCTGCTAGTTGTGCTTCCAGAGCTCTGTTTTTGTGTGTGTGCGTGCTTCTTCACAGCATTCTGGCAACGGGAGGATCCCTAAAGTGGTTTAAATCAATTCCCCCTTGGATGTCTCCTGATGGACAGTTAACATTTCGTCCCTCATCGAGCTGTCTCCTGCAACAACTCCAAACCTCCTCGACTCAGATCAGGGCTGTGTTCTGGGGCCAGGCCCCTGGAAGGACAGTCCCTCAATCACCAGGCAAAGTTCTGTGGTTTTCCTCTGATTTTTTTTGGTGGAGATTTGCCTGAGCAGTTCCCTGGTGAGATGTGACGTGCTCGAAGCAAATGCGGAAGGTACAGAAAATCACAAGACACCAAGTGTAACCTATCCACGAGACGCTCAAGAGGTCATAACGTGGCTCAGAGGGAAAGAAGAAACCTACAGATTCTCAGTGAAGCTGAATATCCAAACATGGGCACTCTCGGGGCCAGCATGTTCCCCTCGCAAGCTGAGAAGAAAGTTTCACTTCCTCAAGCTGAGCAGCTCCACCATCCAGCCAGGGACAGAGGTTTCTGCACAGCTCGGCTGCAATCAGGCTGTCACTAACGAGTGCAACTCTGGCTCTCGCCGTGCTGGGAAGCAGCCCTGGTGAGGGGACTGGCCGGTGATGGGGGAGACCCAAGTTTAATGGCCTGTCCTCTCACTGGCTCCTGTCCTTCTCAGTTCCTTGGCTGCACGGGGGAGGTGACTGCATGGTTCTGGTCTGCAGGAGAACTAGAAGAAGAAACACAGGGCGCACGGGGGCAGTTTCAGGTGTTACAGTAACAGAGACCTGCAAAATGCGGTGGACGTTGGGTAAAACGGCCCGTGAAGAGTGGGACACTGCGGATGGTCCACTTTTTCCTTCTCCAGTACCGGTTAAGGTGCCCGTGTGGAGAGAAGGCAAGGATCTAGAGTGTCTGTGCGGTCATCGGCGCAGGAGGACCCTGGTTTCGGCCACAGGCTCCGGACCGCGGTAGAACAGAAGTGGCAGTGCTCCAAGAGCCTGCCTGCCCATCTGCACACCCGCGTCCTGAGCGCCAGGCTGCACCACCCGCTCAGCAGCTCAAGGGCGCGAGCACGACCTTCAAGGCCTTCTCCCTGCCAGGCTGCTGCCCTCAGCTGACAAGGGGCCGGCGGCAGAAAGTTGCTACCTACTCCAGCCCCTTGCCCCAAAGAGTCATCAGCCAAGGCTGCCAGGAACACAGGTCCCTGAAGAGCACCCTGTTCTGGAACCAGCTTTTTTGCATCCCAGTGCTGCACTGGAGTCCCAAAGCCATGGTGCCACATCTCACGAGCTGCCTCGGTTGCGGGGAAAGGGAGTCGGGCTGTGCGCTGTTTCTGCCCTGGCGTTCTCAGACCCTCTCTCTGGTTGTGCAGGACAGAAAAGACACTTCACTGAAACTTTCACCTTGTTCTGCCGAGTGTAGAACAGAGCTTGGCCGAGCAGGAGAAGGAAGGTGGACGGAAAAAGGATGACTTCAAAGAGCAGGAGCAGGAGAGATATGGAAGGGGCAGCAGCAGGTCCCAGCCGTGCGGTCACAACTGCTCTTGTGTAGCCGAAAGCCAAGGCCTTACACGCCAGAGTGGCACTGAGCACTGCCGCTGTCCCTGAACACGTATGTAACGGCACAGCTCCAGGTAACACGCTGTACACGTTGAACGCAATGGACACCAACGTCTTTTCCTCACCTACCGACCGCGGACGTGACAGAGCCGGAAAACACGGCCACCCCGTACACAGAGGCACTCGCCGAGTGCAAACACACACCGTGAAGCGCTGTCACAGCACCAAGTCCGTGAGCAGCACGTACACAGAAACAACACAAGTACTTCGCACACGCGTGAGCCATGTATGAACTCTAGACACTACTTCAGAAGTGTACACACACCCCCCCTTCCAGGCCGAGCACGGTGTGGCGTTTGCTGGTGCTGTGACAAACGAGGAGCGAGAACAGACTACTTTTCAAGTGCTCTTGTGCTAATTGAGGCGATGCTGGTGGTAGCCAGCAAGGCCAGGCGTAAGGAAGCCCCGAGAAGCATTTCCTCATTAACATCTCGCCGTCACAGAGTCCCTTCACGCTGTCTGGACAGCCTGGGCTTCCTGACAGGAAGTGGTGGGAGCCCAGCTGTGGCTGCCTTAGTCTGGCTGCTGTTCCCCAGCGCAGAGCAGTAACAAAGCTGTGCTGGGAACGAGAGAACAATTACCAGAAATTTGCAGGGGGGGAGGGAGCTGGTGTGGAGGAGAGCGAGGGGAAAGAACGCCAAAGCGATACGGAGAAGGTGTTCTTTTGCTCAGCAGAGCTCAGCTCACTTCAGCACAGCTTGCCTTGCATGTTTCTGCCCTGAATGCTTTTTTTGGCTGATGACCAGATGCTAAATAATGAAGGGTTTTTTTTGCATAAGTTCACAGAGTTCGCTTGCAGCAGGGGTACAGATCGCTCGGAGGCTCGGAGCCCCTGGCTGAACGAGGTCTGTGCGCCTCAGCTACCATTTTGGTGCGTGGCTGGAGGAGCAGAAGGTTCTAGGTGTCAGAGCAGGTTTCACAGCGTCCAAAGGTTGGTGCCCTAATAAAAGAACATAACTCAAAAGCCCGGTTTGCGTTTTCCAGGTGTATCAGCTGGTCTGATAAAATATATTTCCCCTTCTTAGAAACTTGGTTTCTGCCAGGGAAAAAGCCCAGGCTTCTGTCAGGCATCCACATCTCCTAGCAAAAATAAATCAGCGCTAGTCTCTGACCTGCAAGCCCAGGTCCTAGGCAGGCAACTGAAAAAGCAGAGGGATTCCCAGCAGGAATCAGCGTGGATATTGCTGGGATTTTGGTGGTCTGACCCTGCCTGTGGGAGTTAGCCTCTCAGAACCCTATCAGCCCTTCCAGGTCCCAGACCAGTGCTCAGCTCCGAGCAGTTTTCCTGCTCCGCGTTGTCTTCGTGCAACACCATTACCCGCCCTGAGCTGACACCCTTCCCAGGGGATCCCGCAGCGTGTGACATGCAGGTCCCCTTCCTAGGCGCCCTGTGCCTTAGGGACGTGAGTATTATTAGCCCTGCTTTCCAGATGGAGAAATTCAGGCAAAAGTAAATAAATGTCTGGTTTGAATTCATTTAGGGAGTGCGTGGCAGCACTGAGGATAGCATCCAGGAGTCCTGCTGTTTAACCCCTTCCGCAGTGCTCGGAGCTGATGCGGAGCAGCCGGGAGCCCTGCTTTACCCGCTGAACAACCTGCCTGCTGTTCTGGAGCAGCCACTGAGCTTAAGAGGAGCTGACAAGAAACACCAAGGTTAATATGAGAGTTAACTCGTAAGCACATCCACGAAATCCATGTTGCTCCAATGGCTTTGATGGAGCAAAAATAATTTATAGCAGGGGAGGACTTTGATCTTTTGCTGAAACAGACGGCTGAGTCTCCTCTCCTGTCGCTGCAGAAATCGGGCTGAGATTCAACCTGTCTAATGGCCGTTGCCACTGGAGTTTTCTGTTCACATCTCCTCAGGGTCTCTCACTCTTCTCACTCCTCAGTTCTCTCTCTGGCTGCAGCCAGTGCCTGCCCCATCAGCCGCACCAGCGGCGGCAGGGATTCAGAAGCGGAGAGGCCTTTCTGCGGAGCAGTGAAGAGCCTCACACAACTCATCAGCACAACCCAGCAGTGGCTCCATTTTCCCCACTGGGCATCATCTAGTGTGTGAAAAACCAGAAGAGGCTCCATCCTGTTCTGCTTGACAAATCCCGATTTATTAAGCTGTTTGTGGGAGCTGCAGGCACCTGCTGCCAGGAGAGCAAGCACGCAGAGGGATCCTCGTGCTCTGGGACCAAAGCTCTGAAACACACTGGCTACGGGCCTCCCCAGGGCAGATCTCAGACCTTGTTGCTATGTGAAGGCCCGGCTTTGCTAAGGACCAGAGGTCCAGTCAGTACTAAAAACCCGTGCCGTGTGTTAAAAGTCCCGTCTGTCTTTGAACAGAAAGTCTTGGAAACGCACAAGCGACAGGCAGCCACACCAGACGCGCACCCTCCGTCCATACGCGCGCACACAAGCGTGCTCGCCCAGCCAGGCAGCGCAGCGTGCCACGCGCCAGGTGGTCGCAGCCACCTCGTGTATGGAGATTCCCGGGGACGCCGGACCCAGTGACACGGGCGTGTTCTTCGTTCCCGCAGGCGCACGGAGTCACTTCAGCGCACATGCAGGCGGGCAGATGTTACCTCTGTGACTACATCTCCACACAGCCACAGATTCTTCCATATAAAGACATAGGCAGTCGCTGCTGCCTGTTATTTATGGTCTTTCACACGCACGCTCATATACGCAGAGCCACAGTGCTGCTCCAGTTGCACATGCACGGGATTTTTCCCCGTAAAGAAATACACGCACGCTCCCGGAAACAAAACACAAGTGCTCCTTGTTCAGAACTAGCGCCCGCAGAGCCCCTCGGCCAGCCTCATCCCTCCCCTGGTCCCAAAGCACACAGGTATTTGGGCAGTGGCTACCCGGGCGTATTTGGGAGGGCGGGACGGACAGACAGACATCTTTTTCCTGCGCATCCAACTGGTGTTGATTCTTGTATGACTACATTCTCTCTTTCCTGCTCCCTAGCCAAGCAGAGCCTTTGCTGTCGGTTTATTCTCCGGAGTTCAAACAATTGGGGTACCAGCGAGACAGAACCACCCACCCAGCAGCGCCGGGTGTCCGGGACGTCCCGGTGGTACTGCAGCCGCTGGCAGTCCAGCTGGTGACTTCAGGGTGGCCGGGGTTTTGGAAAACACTCCTGTTTTCCCAGGCAAGATCCAGGGTGCTTCCCATCAAAGGGAGGGCTCACACACTGCTGAAAGGAGCGTGTTGTGCCACACAGCGTGGCCTGGCTGTCCCGGACGGCCGCTGTGCAGCTCTGGGCTGCAGATGGAGGTTCCGGGAGGATCCTCCAACCGGGGCAGCTCCTCCAGCCCTGGTGTGCCAGCACAGAGCCCAGGCGCGCGGCTGGCCTGCCCTGCGAGCGCTCCTCTCGTGTATCTGTGATGGGTACTTCCAGAGGCTGCTCGGGGCTCACGGGCACAGAATAGCTCTCTGGGAGTGCCCCTTCCCTCTCCCTAGTGAAGGAACTCTGAGGAGATCGTCAACTTGGGCATCGGGGCCACAGCCCGCGGGCTCAGGCCTCCGTCCCACCCGCGGAGACACCGCCGTGACAGCCCCAGCCGCCGCCTCCTGCTTTTGCTTCAGCGGGGCCAGGTCTGTCCCTCTGCCCACCCCCTGAATGGTGGTGGGGGACCCTGAAGAGTTCCTGTGCCTGTCCCCGGGTCCCCCCCAAAAACCACACACAGCACCTCCCCGCTAGCTCAGCTGTGAGTTACAGTCTCAGTCCCATCGCTGAGACTGCGCCTTCACACCTGCCTGAAGGACCGTAGGCATCCTGCTAACCCTGCTAAGCGTCTGCCCGGCCTGCAGTGACTTTACCATGACAGAGCCGCCTCGCCCAGCCTATTCCCAGTCCCTTCCCAGCAGTTCCAGCTGTGTCTGACCCGAGCAGGCAGCTCCCCTATCATTTGGACTTGGTCATAGTTACTTCTCTCCCAGTTCCTGGCTCAAAAAGTACAAGCTCCAGTTCGATCCCCGTTAACTGGGCTTAAGCCTACGTTTCTGCTCAAGCACGCGCTTCAGTGCCGCCTTGAATTGGGGCCCCGGCACCGAAGAGCTGTTGACCCGGGCTGGTAGAACCCACGGCAGCAGGTAAAACCCTTCCAGCCGTGTGCTCTAGCAGTTTCTGAACTGATCCGTGGCCCCAGAGGCGCGCGAGCTGCCTGTAAGAGTCAGGCAGGACAAGCAGGCCTGCGGTTGAGAAGCACATGCCGTACAGTCTGCGTGACTACTGGAAAATTTGGAAAGACCACAGATCAAAGGAGGTTTGGACCACTCGCTGCGTACCTCACATCCATCTTTCCGTCTGACTTTCCCCATCCATAAATGTATCTACAGGTTCATCATGGGTGTAGTGTCTCTAATCTTTCTCTTATGTTTCTTCACCTGAGCCCCCTTCCCCGTGCCCGCGTCTCTCTGCAGTTCTGGAGCAGCCGGGAGGTCGATGGAGTGAGCTGGGAAATGCCAGCACACAGCTGAGCGCGACCGGGGCTGTCACTCTGCTTTTAGGCTGTTTCTGTGTTCTGACAACCCCCGATCCGTCTGCCCCGTGCCATGCCCTGTGATTCAATTAGCCTCTAAATCGAATTACGCCTGGCGCTCTGGTCCCTGTTATCTCTCCAGATCCTAAACTGGTAACGCTGGGCCAGGTAGCCGTGCGTCTGCGCAACACAGCGCCCTGCGATGCCCATCAGGGAACGGCCTCCACTTACGGGAGGAAACCCACTGGGCCCCAGACCCAGATCCTTATTTTCACCCCGAAACGCTGTGCTGACACCAGCCTGACTCCAGCCGGCCCCTGTGCCTCTTCCTGTGGGCTCAGCTCTCACTCGTGCTAGCCTGGAGTTTTCAGCGTAATCAGAGGGAGGAGTGCTGCTGCCTGGGGATTTCCTCCTGATGAATTTATCAAGACAAAACGAAGGGGGAGGCCGTGCAAGGACAGCCGGGTCCCAGCCCGCCAGAGCCTGCGGCGCCGAGCCTGACGGTCGCATCAGTTAAGCGCAGCGTAAACACCACGTTAAACCCCACAGCCCAGCCCGTGTTGAGCGGGGACGAGGGGGAGGAGAGGGGTGTTGGATCCGCCGTTCAATTTCTCCGTTGTCACTCTAGCGGGGTGGTTCAGGGGAAAAAAATGCAAGAGCTCAGGGGCCCGTCAATGGCTCCATTCCAGTCGGGAGACCACAGTTATTTCCAAATGGAGCGGTGCAGCAGCTGGGAACAAGACCGCTGTCGAACTTAACGACAGAGGACAGGCACAGAAGGAAGCTGGCGTTGCCGTTTCACCGCGGCGGAAAGAAGGATGAGGGTTTTAACTCTCGCTAAGCGAATCCTTTCATGTGTCCGGCGCTGGGAAAATGTCTCCCAGCCCGAGCCGTCTGGGAGTCGCTGTGGGAGCCGACACGCCAGCCGGGGCCGGGTTTCTCCGGTGCCGACTCAGGGAGGAGAGAAGCCCCCGAGAGATCTCCCCCACCCAGGTGGGCGATGGAGGGGCGCTGGGGAAAGGCTGGGGCTGTGGCGTGTGCTTTTCATATGCAAAGGGGAGGAAAGGGGGGATGGGAAAGGAAAAGGAAACCGATCCTACCTCCTTCTCCGAGATGTAAAGCTGATCTCCCTTCAAAACCACATAACGGTTTTTCCAGATTTCCCTAAAAATGCCTTTCCCGCAAAATTTCCGCACCCAGCCGACCTTCTCTGGCTGCGCAGATTGCTGGTTTCCATCCTGTTGCCCCTGACACAAAGAGAGAGGGAAGAAAACGGGAGAAAATGGCATTATTCTTGCTTTTACACTCCTCTTCTCCCCCCCGCCCTCTTTGCCCAACTTTCGCCTCCCCCTCCCCGCGGCCCCTCTCTGCGCCGAGGCCGGGGCCGAGGTACTTCGCTCGGTTTGCTCTACGTGGATTTTTCTGCTGCAGACATGAGGCAACAACAATAATACAGAGGGGAGGACGCAAAAATCGCAGGCAGGGTTTCGCTCTGTGCATTATATAATAAAGGCTGTTGTCTTCTGTCCGCCTCGCACAACGTGCGTTTGCCCGTGGAAGGAGGAAGAGGAGGGTGTGGGGAGAATTTAAGCGAGCTGATTTTTATACTGCAGTGAAAACGGCTTTTATGAGCCTTTTATGAACAATTAATCCTAGAGGGAAAATCTGTGGATGGGTTTCTGTTTAAGATTTCTCCGTAGGCAGCGACAAGATCTCTGGGCGCAGCAGCCGCGCGCATACGGCGCAGAGCAGACGAGAGCGGCAGATAGATGGTGTCTCCCTGTTTTATCGTTTCCTTGTGATCAAAAAT
The DNA here is from genome assembly GCF_036417535.1 of Chlamydotis macqueenii. Lineage (NCBI taxonomy): Eukaryota > Metazoa > Chordata > Aves > Otidiformes > Otididae > Chlamydotis > Chlamydotis macqueenii. Next base: position 1,889,274 of record NC_141583.1, on the reverse strand, counting down.
GAAAACTGCCTGCCTACATCGCTCCGCACCGATCGGCGAATCGTATCTCCTGGCGGATTCAAGAGGAAGGAGAGGCGCTGGGCAGCGGGAGAGAAGGAGAGAGGGGTGCTGGTTTGGTTTTGTTTTGATCTGGTTGGGGTTTTGGTGGTTTTTTTTGCAAAGCAAGGGCGGGGGGAGCAGAGGCAAAGCGAACAACTGGAAATCAAGAGGCAAGCCCCCCTCCCCAAAACATCCGGGAGCCTCCCCCACCCCGCCGTGCCCCAAAGAAGAACTGATCCCACTCACCCTTTTTGCAGAATTATTCTTTTTCATCGTTCCTCGGTGTGCTGCGCTGGAGGAAGACGCGGTGGGGGGATCAAGAGAGGGGCTCCCGGCGGCCTCCTCCTTGGGAGAGCGTGGCTGGGAAATATGCAGGCTCTTCTCTTGCTCCCTCTCTGCCTTCACCCTTGGAGGATTACAGCAGCTCTCTGGTTACATGAAGAGCAGCCCGCCTCTGTAACACATCCTGGGCCGTGCAGAGCATCTCCCCCCGCCGCCCCGCACCACCACCACCATCACTGAGCTCTCCTGGGCTTGCACTGGGCTGGCCTGGGCTCCCGAGCTCCATCTATAGCCGTGCGCGTATGACGTCTGGAGTTCACAATACAGGGCGAATCGCAGCCCACGAGGGTTTTTCTCCTTTGTTTCTGACTCACTGCTGATGTGAGTGTCTGGACGCGAGTGTGGCGGGGCCGGGGTCAGCGGGGGGGATGGCAGCAGCCGGCAGATCGTCGGGAGTCCCCCCGCGTCCCGGCCGTGTCACAGGTCACTGCGAAACTTCCTGGGAAATGGAAAAGCAGCCAGGTGGCACTGGGAGGGTTTTCTGCCGAGAAAGTGGCTGGGTGTTCAGAAGTGCGAACAAAAGCGCTGTGCAGAGAGGAGCGGGGAGATTCCCTGGGGAGCAGGGATCGCTTCCCAGCACGGAGGCTGCGGTCGCAGGGACCTACACTGTGAAAGATCCGGAGCACAGCTTCCCAAAAGCGAGGAGATGCTTAGCTTCTGAAAAAAAATACCCTTGGGCTGCTTATTTCATCTCCCTCCGGTATGTCCGGCAAGGCCAGAACCCTGTGAGTGTGGGACTGAGGTCACGGGCTGGGTTGGTAAGAGAGGTGTGAAAAAGAGAGAGCAGAGGCAGGAGGAAGGAGTTCTGTTCAGAAGTGGATAGATAAGGAGATCGATCATTGATGGATCGATCAGTTGCTCGGTTTACAGTGAAAGCCTCCACCCAGCCCTGAGCCTGGCGCACACCCACGCTGCCGGCTGCAGGCTGTTTTAACCCGAGTTCTTGGAATTAACGCGTCAGGAATGCTGCGGGTGAGCCGGTGCTGCTAACACTTTTGGAACATCACATCCCGGCAGCACAGGCAGCAGCTGAGCGCTCGGTTAGAGATCATCGTCAGAGCTTTGGGGAGCGAGGGGCTGGCGGGTTCGTGTCTTTCCTTTTCCAAGTGCTGGCATTTCCGTAGCGCTTTCCTGTTGGTGCCGTCGGCTGTGGGATGCGCTGGGTACCTGGGACAGTGCAACGGGTTCAGCCTAAACCAGATCCACCCGCGAAGGTGCTCAGAGCAGGGACTGCCCTTTCCTTCTCTACTCCCTGGGGCCCGGAACTGGGAGCTGCCGTTTTGTGCCTCAGTTTCCCCTTTAATACCGTGAGGATAATGGGGGTTTTGCCAATTTCAGTGTGGAGTTAAGAAGTGGCTAAGTGCTTCCCTTATTCTCTTCCATCAACTCAGCGGTGTCAGGTGCTGGTCGGTTCTGCTCGAGCGGCGCTGGGCTGGCTGGGTACGGCCCAGCTCCTTCCTGCGGAGTGATGGCGATGCTGAGGCACAGCAGGGACCCCCGGCCCGGACAGCTGGATTACAACGCGTGGGTGAAGCTGGAGAGGTGGGCGAGGTGGGCGAGATGGCAGAGGGACGGGGATGAGTCACGCTCTCTGTAGTTGCCGGTGCGAGGCGCAGGGTCTCCTCCTGCACGATGGAGCGTGCCAGTTGATGCAATAACATTTCACCTCCCAGCCGGAGTTGTTCTTCACCTCCTGTGTTCAGTGGCCAGGTCCCACCGAGCTCCCCGGAGGCGGCTGCAGGCCAATGCCAGATGGCACGATACTGGCAGCAGCGGGAGAGCTTTGCCGTGGCCTTCGAATCGAGAGTCCTGCGGGCCAGGGCCCGCTCTCTTCCCAAATGGCCTCCTTGCAGGTGTCAGGAGCGCCTGGCACGCACTTTTCACCGGTCTAACCCAGATCTCTGGGTACAGTTTGTCTTGGGATTGCGTTTGGGGTTTTATCGAGGGGTTTGGTTAGGTGCCTCATGGCAATTTTTACAGTGGATGGAGAGGATGCCCGTTGAAATCCCATTTAAGAGTCTTTGTCATGCCTTAGCTGTACCCTTCCCACAGCCGTACGCCAAGTCACCGGCGTGAGATTCCCCGCTGCCACATCTGAATCTCCGCACCAATACACAGCGACCGAAAGTTTGCCGCAGGCAGGATTTTGGCTCTCACCTAAGCTGCCTTTACCAGAGCAGCCACCGGCCGTTGTCGCGGCACGGCGTGCACCCGCAGTGTGGTCTGCTCACAGAACGCTTGTTTTCACCCAGTTGTTGCCGGCGGGGCGCGCTGGGTGCCGGAGCGGCAGTCGGGCTGCTGCTGCCGGCGTGCTTCGCGCTGTTGTTCTGGCTCTGGCGTGCTTTCTGCGGCGCATCTTGCGGAGAGCAAAGGAAAGGGCAGTGGGTCACTCCTACTGGTTTCTTCTGATCCCAACAAACTCTTGGTCGGTGGTTCCCAGTAAACAGCTCTTCCCACTCTCCCATCAGCAGGTAATCGAGTTATCCAGGCAGCGTAAAAGGGGCTTTGAAAAAAATATAAAAAGTGTTTGACATCATAAATCTCGGTGGCACTCACAAGCCTGTTCTGATCCTGGGAAAGCGTGCAGGGCTCCATGCTGGAAGGGGCCACCCCTCGCTCCCACGAACCACAAAGACAGGGAATGCAATGGCCGAGCAGCTCTGGGAGCGGCCGAGGAGCGTCTTTGGCCGCTCCCAGGCGACGGCCCGGATTTCCACGGGCACTGATGGCCCTTTGCACCGCTCACCCAGCCCAGCCGGGCTCTGGTGCCGTGTGGATGAACATCCCTGGCCCTGGTGCCGGGGAAGTTGCCTTGTGACACCAGATAAAGCACCTGCAGACACGTCCCAGGGAGGAGGAATTCAGGTCGAGCTGAACTCCTCGGGCTGTTTGGGAAAACACAAGGGGCGTCGCTGGCTGCAGGAGGCTGCGGCAGCAGTACGGCGCTGGCTCAGTTTGTAAATGATGTGACCGCTGATTCGGATCTGGAAACAGCAACAAGTTATCTGGAAGGAAGGGAGATAGGAGAGAGTCCAGCTCCAGTTTCCGCGCTTGAAACAGGCGGGTGCACTCCCAGCAGTGGAACGGAGCCCCAGACGTGGCTCACGCTGGATTTACTGGGCTGGGAGGGATGGGGGTGGTTGTGGCCTCCCTGGGCCACGTTTGCACCGGTGTGGCACGCGAAGTCATCTGTACAGCCGTGCAGCTCCCCCACCCTGTCCCCGTCCCCGTCCCCGTCCCCGTCCCCGTCCCAGCCGCGCAATCCCTGATTGCCCTGCGCTTTGCGTTCCCGGTTCCCGCAGTGGATGTGGCCTTGCGCCCACGGACACAGCCGGCCCCCGGTGAAACCAGTGGATTGTACATACGGAATAGCTGATGGGAGAATTTAGCCTTTTATTAGCTGCTCATTAACTCAGTCCGTGGTTGAACAGCCTCTGTGTAGACGCAATTCTGGGATGGTTTGTTTTCGCAGTCCCTATTTTCAGTGGCAGTGTATTTTTTGTTGTGGCTGCAGGATATATCAGAAGCACCTAATAAATAACACCACAGGAAAAAGCAGCTTGCGGCCCAGAGCCGGGAGCAACCACCTGGCCGTGAGCAGGAAAGACGGAAACAGAAATATTTAGATTATGATGTTAAAAAACTGCGGTCATCTCTTCCTTGGTACCTTCAGCTCTGCAGAGTCCGTGTCAGGGTGTGATGCTCCTGCTGCGAGCATCGCCAGGCCAGTTCGGTGCTGGTGCTCGGCGCCGTGCAGGATTCCCACCAGCTCCTGCCGTGCTCCAGCACTCCTCCGTGCCGCGCAAACTGGCCCAAAGTCTCCGCCTTTTGCTTCGTAAGGCTGTAGTCTGAAAAGCTGGCTCCACAACAGCTCTCTGTGCCACTCCTCTGTGCAAAGGGCTTTGAATCGGGGTACAGGGAGGCTCGTGCAGCGGGAGGGGAGGGCGGGAGGGTCTCAGAGAAGCGTGGATTGTGGCTGCGCGTGCGGGAATGCTCCAGGCACCTGCTGGTGTAGAGCGCTGGGAGCAGGGGAGGCCGGGAGAAGCGGGAGCCATCCTTGGCTGGGGAATCCTGGGGAGATCCATCCTTGGCCTGAGGCCGAGCTCCCGCGCCACGTTCCGCTCGCACCTGACTGTCCGTCCTCCGAGAGAGCCGGAACAATGGCCTCGCAGAGAATTGCTAATATCACGGCTTTGAATTTTGTTGCACAGAGCACAGAAATATCATTGTTTTTGAAAGAGGAGGGAGAGTGGAAGAGGGAGGGAAAGGACCTTGAAAATGTGGGCAAAATGAAAAGAGAAACTCGCTGAAGCCGTGTTTGTGTCCTCCTGTGCGCCGTCCTCAAACATCCCCTGTGCTCCGTTCGGCCCTGATGTTGCAGTTTCGCTCCCCTGTGACGTGTTGATTCCTGATGAACAGTTACCAAAATATCTTCCTGCTGCCAAAGCAGAACAACAAACACTCTCAGTTTATTTACGTATTTAACGCCCCGCCACCCCCCACGCATCGTTTTACCTCTGGATAGCAAGTGCGAAACTGCTGCTTGGGAGATGACTTGGGTTTAATGAGGACGTGTGTTTTGCCTTGTCTCTGACGATCATTACAGCACCGATGTCTGGGAAAGGGGTCTGCTTGATGGGAGCGTTTTCCCCTCCGGAAAGGCCCCGGCCAAGGCACTGCCTGGGTTTCCTTCAGGGACCGTGACTCAGCTCTCCTCTCGTCTCTGCCAGGATCTGTGTCTCAGGTCGGCAGCCAGAGCTGAGAGTCACCTGCTGAGTGACTCACTCAAGGCTCTGCCCCGTTCCCAGCCACCTAAAATGTGCTGGATGGGGGTGGGAGAGACAGGAGAGACAGAGGCTCCTGTCCAGAGAAGCACTCAGCAGAGACGTAAATCTGAGCGGGTCAGGCTGCTCCGTGTCCTGATGAAGTACCTGGGGGCTTCCAGCAGCACAGAACCAGAGCCAGAGCCGGAGCTGGAGCCGCAGCCGGAGCTGGAACCCCTCTCTGGCCCACGGCCTGCAGGAGACCGTAGATCTTCAGGGAGTTTGAGCCAAGCTCATCTGGAGATCAGGCTGGCTTAGGCTAGGCGTGAGCTAGGGCGTAGGCAAACAGATTTGGCCCCTGGGAACGTGAGGTGAAGGGCGGGCCTGACCCTGGGCTGAGCCAGCAGCAGTACGTTAGGGAAGGGCCAGGAGTCGACCCCAGCTCTCCGGAGACGCAGCCCAGAGCTCTGCCCGCTCCTGGCGTATCATTTCCCACCCGAGAGTAAACTCTCCTGAGACGAGGTGCCTGTACACCAGCCTAACTTCCCGGTGCATGCAGGAATGTCCCAGTATAGGTCTAACCAGTCTAAACCTCCTGCTAAACCGCTGCACCTGCTGCATTGCCACCCGACGGCCGTTCTCAGCGACTCTCCTTTTGCTGGACCCTCAAAGCAGCTCAAATCTAGCTTCCCCTCTCCCTTGCAGCGCTGCTGATCTGATGTAAAGCAGCCTCTGTATAACAGGGAAACAGGCCTTCATTCCCCCTGCAGTTTATTTTAGTTATGGACAGGTTTGGGGTTGTTTTTTTTCTTTTCCTTAAACGAAATGCCTCCTCTGTGTGTTCCTACTGCGATGTGTTTGCCCTTTCTGCCTCCTCCCCGCGGTCCGGTTTTATTTAACATCTCTCATTTAATGATGTGCAAGGGGAGGAAACCAGCCTGCTAATGCAATCTGCAGAGAGCTAACAAACCGGGCAGCTCTGCAAACACAGCTCAAGACTGGAAAGAAGGGGGAGGTCAGGAGCCGGAGTGGGTACAAGGCGGGCCTTCCTGGGAAACCGCAGGCTGATGGCCCCCAGGCAGAGAGGGGCTGTGGGGAGCGGGAAGATGGGGCCTGGGAAGGTGGAGCTCACCTTGAGCTTCCCACCTCGTGCAGGGCCAGCTCTTCCTCCAGTGCCAGGGCAAATAAGGTAACGGCGTTCACTGGAGCAAAAACGTTCGCAGAGAGGAGAGAAACCAACACGGCAACATCTGCCTGGCTCTGGCAGCCGGCACACGGCCAGATAAACGTGCGTCTCCACAGGGTTTTACACCCTGACTTACCCCTCTGGGATCACTCCAGCGACCCTGCCTCTGCGGACGAGTTTCGGCAGAGCGCAGAAGCCTCCGGGCCACGCTGACGTGGGACATGAGCCAGCTTCTCACCCCAGTGCTGTGTCCTCACCCCCGCTCCCAGCGGGACGCAGGTCTGCAGCACGGGGACCCGCGTCTCCGTGGATCCTCCCCACGCCCCCCAGGTACGGCTGATCTGGCTGAGGGATCCGCTCCTCGCCTGGCGACGGCTCCGTGCTTTCTCCAACAGGAGGAGGAGCTGACAGGACACCGGTGGCCAAGCCCCCAAGGGACACAGCTAGCCAGGCTTGGCTGGCCCCCTCACCACCACCGGGCTTTGCTCCCTCTCGCTTTGCTCCACACCAACCGGACTTATTTGTGATGCTAAGATAATTCCCAGGGATTTAGGAGCTTATTTCATTTGATCTGGCTTGTTAATTCCCAAGGCAATCGCTGATTAAAGGCCACGTGGCAGAGATCTGGAAATTCACTTGCAGGTTTCTTCAGCAGCACCCTTCGTGTCACTGTGGGGACCGCGGGGTCCCGGCCTCCCCGCCTGCCGCCGCTGACACGGCTACACCGAGCGTGGGGGGCTGCTGCCTGCCGCGCAGGAGAGAGCAGGTGAGGAGCAGAGCGGCAGCGGGGTAGAGCTACGGGGACGCTCGCCCCTCGTTAGGACCAGTGTCCCTTGCTCTGGTCAGCAGCGAGCAGATAAAACAAGAACAAAATCCTCCATTGCTGAGCTGTCTGAAGCCCTTCGGTTACAAAGAAAGGAAAAGCAAAAAGGATTTTTTATTTCACACCTCTCAAAATGTTTTGATATTTTCTAAATGAAGAGTTTCTCCAGAGTTTTGCTTCTGGAAAAACAAGAACCCCCCCAGCAACTCGGCAAAACACATTTGCAGTGTTTCAGTGCTATCACGCTTGCGCTTTTCTCTGAAAAAGCAGCTTTGGCGCAGAAGTTAGCTCCAGCCTCATCCACTTGCAGCATCACGCGGAGGTATCGCCTCCCTTTCTCTGTAAACTATTACCATCGCATCCTCCACGTAAGAGCAACTCGCACTTTGTATTGCAGCTCTTGGATGCGGAGAACAGCAAGGGACGCTATTCCATCTGTGTTCTCTCGTTATTCCTGCTCCTTGAGCAGACGGAAGCTGTGGCCAAGGGAAGAAATTAGAAGGCTCTCCCCATTCTGCAGGGAGCCCAGCAGCTGCCCAGTAAATCTCCACCTGCAGAAGCGTTAGTCACCCGTGCCGAGGAAAGGAGCAAGGGCTTGAATGACTGAGGCTCTCCCACTTGCCTCGGCGAGCGCAGGAGCAATACAAACCGAGCCACGAAAAGCCGAGTGATAAAGGAACCAGCCTCGCAGAGTCTTCCCCCCTCCTACCCAGGGCCCTGCTGTTTCCTTTTCGGCTTGGTGATTTTGCCAGGGGAAAATGCCCTGGGAAACGGATTCTTCAGTGCGGGGGGACTTCTGTTCATGAAGCCCTAACCCAGAGTCATCACACGCCTTTCCGTCCAGACGGGAAAACAGAATCTTCCCAAGACGTCAGAGGAAGGTCCCTGGGAGCGGCTGCTCTTCCCGCCACCCATCCCGTGAGTTACGTGGCCGCAGGAGGCAAATCCCCACCCCACGTCCACCACGGGCTGCGGTTCCCTCAGTGCCATCTGCGCATCCACGGGCACGGCAGAAAGCTCTGACGGAAACGGCAGAGCAAAATCCCGCAGCTGGAAACTGAAGCAAGTCCCGTTTTAGCTACAGTGTGTGCTTAAAAAGAAAAAAAGAAATGCGGGGAGGACAGGCAGCCGGGGATGTGTGTTTTCAAACAAAGACTGGGTACATTTTTAACGTGCGCTGTAGCTTAAGCCGTTATAAATGAGATGTACACACTACTGAGTAAAGTTCTCTGGCCTGTCTCCTGCGGCCCGGGGTGGATTTAGAGCTTTGCGTGCACCAAGGGCCCCAGTTCCCTGGTCGTTGCTCAAGGGCACTGGTTTTACACCGGCGCAAAAGTCTGTGAGCAAAATCCTTACAGGTGCCTGGAACCGGGATGCAGATTGCGGCGGGCTCAGCAGACGCGAGCCCGCGGCACATGCAGGACCCGAAACTTTGCAGAACAGAAAATACACGGGACGACTGAGCCTGGGGCATGCAGGATGCCAGTCTCCCCAGCAGGACTGGGCCACTAAGACACTGGGAGTTGTCCTTGATGGTCTCCAGCTCCCGGCAGGGATGCCCCTCCGGATGCAGCCCCCCAAGCAGCGCCTGCTCTGCCGAGGAGGGATGCTCTGCGCCCACTCCGGGTTCGCCCCGCTCTGTGGCTCCCCAGGACCCAGGGTAGCAGCTGAGCTCGCTGGGCAGAGCTCTCAGGAGCTCTCAGGAGCCTTCGCAGAGCTTGGCTCAGAGCCGTGGTCGAGTCATTCCGCTCCCTGCGGCGCTGATGGCCCAGCAGAAATGGCAAGGCAGGGGTTTTGGCTGGAGAGCCCAGTTTTGTCTCATTTCTGAGGAACGACTCACCTTGCCTGCAGGAGATCAGTGGGATTCCAGGCAGCAGGAGGGGGCTGAGGTGAGACAGCGTGAGATACAAGGTCCAAATGCAACTGGAAAAAAAAAAACAAACCCCAGCATTGTGCCCCTTCTCTCCCATTTGTGTATCTGCTCCGGTTTAAAAGCTCTGATTGTTCACCGCAACGCTGACCAAAAGGGACCAGCCAACCTCACACCACGTCAGCTCTGAGCCTTCGCCGAGGGTGGCACTGTGATTCTCCAAGATGTCGTGGTGTGAAGCAAGGGAAGAGCAAGGGCAGGAAGGGGAATAATGACCGTGCAGGGGGCAGGGATGGGTCCCCAGCACTTTGTGTTGGGCTTGGTCCAAACCTTCAGGGCTTGCACTTGCCAGTAAGCAAAGCTGTGTACCAAGGAGGCTGCAAAAGGTGAGACCCAGGAGATGGGTTTCACTTTGGAAAGGTCGAAACAACATGGTGCGTTGCAGGAGTCTCTTAATCCACCACTTAACCCAGTAGCAGGAGCACAACCTTTCATACTACGCTGTTAGGAAACTGAGCTGCCTGACAAGGTCAGAGCCTGCCGGCTAAATAAACCAAAGACCTTGTTCATGAGGTACCTCTGCCTCCCGTCTCCAGCAACAGCGTCAGCCCCACCACGGGGCTCCGGCGCCCGCGGGCTGCAGCACCGCAGGGCAGTGATTCCACAGGGAGGAGAGGAGCCAAACGTGTCCGCTTCCTGGATGCGAGGATGAAGGCGCTGGGCTGGAAACCGTGCCAGTAGCCATCCCTTCCGAAACAATGCCTGACCCCCCCGAGTTAGAAGGGAAGTGCTCCCTAATGATGTGGTGTGGGAACTCTGCCCCACGGCCTGGCCCCACTATTTTCGCGGGAGAGCGCTGGAGCAGCTCCGCAGCGCACGGAGCAGCAACCCCGCAGCACTGCAGGGAGATTGGGGATGGACAGGCGCCCAGGCTCGGAGTGACCTTGCTTTAGGGAACTGAGCCAGAGAAATGAGTGTGAATTCAAGCACTGTCCATCCCCAGCAGCTCTGCAGAGCCCTCGGGGAGCTACAGGTTCGGTCTTCTTAATTACGGGGAGAGACACGGGGAAGCCTGGCTCCCTGGCAGCGGGCATTCGCAGAAACCAGGCATCCACTCTGCTGGTGTCTGTCCTGACTCTTAACCTGGGCTGCTTTTCACAGCTCTTGGACCTTACATAAAAGGAAACTTGGAAAACATTCCTCTTGAAGGGGCGGAAAGCCTGGATTTCTCTCCTGGATGCCTGCACCCTTGAGCAGGCAGGGGCTGGGGGTACAGCTCTGCCCCGCTTGTCTCCACCTCCCCCAGAGCCGGGGTACGGGACGCAGCGTGATGAGCGCTTTCTGGCCTCGCTCCCGTGCCGAGGAGGATGCCAGGCAGCCTCCTCCGCTCCCAGCTCTGCCCCACAATTACAATTCTCGTTTCTTTTCGAACCCGACGTGCTTTATTACTGCTAGAATTATTTTTTTGTTACAAAGAAATCACAACGCTTTTGCAGTTCATAACGCGGGGATGAAACCACGGGCACGGAGTTGTGTTTGTTTCTGCAGGTAAACAGAAGTTAATAAAGAAGATTCAGAATGTAATTACACCTCCGTGGCATACCAAAGGGATATGAGGAATTATTTAACAGACAAGCGGTTCAGCCAAAATGGGTTATTTAATCGGACTCGGGATATACAGACAGCTGAGCAGAGCCAAGGGCTTCAGTGCCCATCAGCTTCACCTTCCAGAGACGCACACACACGCCTGGGCCAGGACCGTTAGGGACTCACACCGCGTCTTCTGACAATCAGCTGAGAGCACAGCTTTCCCGCGAGCCGGCAGAGCTGCAGACTCAGCTCTCCCGCAGCGCCCTTCTTCCTGGGCTCTCCTGCAGGTTACAATTCCCACTGCGCAGCTGTGTCCCGTCCGGAGCTGTGTGTGTGAGAAGACGATGAGGGTGCTGCAGTCCGGGGCACGTCCTGGTCCATCAGGGCAGACGCCAGCTCCAGCACTCACTGCCCAGACGCTTCTCCTGCCCGTTAAGGTTCCTGGCGTGGATGGGGGAAGCTACAGCAGCGGCGCAGTGCAGGAACATCCAGTTCTGCTCCAAAGCCGTACGGTCAGTCCGTGGAAGCTCCGGATGGGCGAGACATGGTTTCTCCAAGACTCACCGTCTGCTGCTTGACCTTGGCGCAACTTGAGAGCTCTCGGTGCTTCGGCCGCGGAACCCCGAAGCTGTAACTTCCTCAAGGAAGCTGCCAAGCAAAGTTAAGGTTAGCAGAGACAAGAGCCAGCTTTTCACTCACGCAGATAAAAACCAAACACACGGCCTGGCCTCAAGGCTTTGAACAAAACCAACAAGTGCTCTACAGCCTCACAGCTATGGAAACATCTGGTTTGTCCCCTGGTGTCACTGGGATGGGGGGACAGAGTCACTCCTTCATGCACAGTGACAGCCTCAAAGAGAAGATCTGCCCACAAGAGCATGTATCCAACAAAAACCCCAGCCAGGACAGGGATCCTGGTCCCAAGGGCGGTGTCCTTCCCCTCATCCGGCTCATGCCAAACCCAGCAGCTCCGTCCCCGGGGAGGTGTCAGGGCTGAGGGTCCCCAAAGGAGTGTGACAGACACACTCTTCTCCTCCAGTGTAAAAGCAGCGTCCTGAGAGCTGGCACTGGGGCTCACCGTTCCCCCCGCAGTCGAGGGACAGCAGCAGGGTGGGTGGATCACCCTCTGACTGACCCCCTCCTCCAGCTGCCTGCAAGGGAAAATGGGGGGCACCACCTCAGGCTGGGACAGCTCCAGTTAGGAGACAGTAAGCCAAGAGGAAGGAAGTGAACGGCAGCCTTGGAGAACGCTCCCGTTTTCCAGAGACGTACCCTCCCATCAGCCAGGAGGAATTCCGTGAGAGTGCAAAGCTACGGAACGCAGTGACCTGCCCCGGGTATCAAAACCTGGGGCTCCCAGCACGGATCACCAGCTCAACGTCCTCGCTGAAGCCAGCCATTCATCCTTAAACGCTCCAGCCCAGCCGGGAGGTTGCTTGTCTCTCCCGTGCCGTGATCCGTAAGGCTTCCAGGAGGGCAGCAGCTGCTGGTGGGCTCGGCTCAGCGGCCGGGCCGCACTGGCAGCCCCGTAACAAAGCCAGGAAGGCCAGCGTTCAGGCTTGTTTTTCTGCTCACTCTCAGTCTTCCTGTGCGGATGATAAGGCAGGAAGAGGCAGGGTGGAACCCTCCCGCTGAGGCATCCTTGCCATTTCCAGGCCAGGAATTTCTGGGAAGCAGCCCCTTGAGCAGCCCGGGGCACTGCTCGTGCCTCGCTCCCCAGCTCCGCACCCTTGTCCCTGCGCTCACACCCACAGCACGACCGCCCCTCCGATTTCCAGCCGCTTCAGACCACATTCAGACCTAAATAATAACCCACGTGGAAACCTCTGGGCTCTAACCATTCACTCAGAGAATCTCAGAAAAGTACAATGCCTGTGTGCACACTCAGCTTCTCTCTGTGTGATTTTCCAAGGGAACTTAAGGGATTTTGGGGCTAGACCCCAAGGAACTTGTCACTGAGATTTATGTACAGGTTTGCCCTATAAAGTCAAGTGAACAGCTCAACCACCTGGAAAAAAAGGAAAAAAAAAAAGGTTGAAGCAGGCAGGAAGCACGCAGCAGTCAAGGAAAACGTCTGGGAGTCGGGAGGACCGGGCTCCGTGTCCTGCTCTGGTTCAGAGCCTGAAATCCTGAAATGGGAATTCGCCAGAGCGCTCAGTCCTAGCCCAATTCTGTTTCCTCTTACGCCCCGCTATGTCTTCAGGAGCGCAGTTAGGCTAAGCATTTGCTAGTCTGGAAAGTCCCGTTCTGGAATGCCTGTGCAGTGCCTGAAAGCCTTGTATGGACACGGCTGCGGACGCTCGCCGCGCGGCACCGCAGTCGGCAAAGCACTTCTGCTTCACGCAGGAGGGGGCTGCACGGCGCTGGGTGGGGAGGCCAGAGAGACGATTCCTACCTTGATGAGCCTGCAAAATGAATCTCACCCGTTCTGTCCCCAGGCAGCCTTCAAAGGCTGATTTTCTCCCCGAAACACGCCACGGTCTCCAGGCTTACACCTGTCACGAGCGCGGATTCGTGCCTGAGCTGGGTGACGGCCCTGCGCAGCACGCCGAGAGGGAGGTACGCATACAGAGCGGTATTTGCTGGAGCTGCACCACGGTCAGTTGCGTCACGCCTGCGCGCCCGGAGCCTCAGCCCTGCTTCGCAAAGTGCAGCGCGGCTTTGTCCAGCAAAGCGCGCCGGAGCAAGGGAGGCCAAACCTTGGAAACACCGCTGTTTAAATAGGTCTAAAAGTGGGTTAAGGCTTGAGACTAATTCAATCCTTTCAAGAGGGGAAAAAAAAAAACTTTGAAAGAATAGTGCTTCAAAGCTCCTTGCATTGTTTTTGTTTGATTATAGGCTTTTTTACGCTTTTGTACGGCGCTCCTGCCTGCAAAAGGCAAAGGGGAGCGCGGCCTGCCGAGGTAAGCCGTAGACTAGAGCTGAAGCTTGGAGTTAGTCCCAGTTTCACCAGCAAGCGACAGCTCACTCCTGCCTTCGCCGCTGCTCCCCACCTCTGTCTTTGGCACGACCGGCGTACCCCGACCCGACCGTCTGCTCCTGAGCGCCGATACAGCTCCGGAGCGGACACCGGAGCAAGACCGCTGCCAGTGAACCCTCACGTGACACCCAGATCATCTCTCGAAGTCTCTGAAGCCAAAGGAGCTGCGACGACTGCGCGCAACACGAGCTCCGGCCCGCTGGCGTTACCTCATCGCAGTTCCTTACCCCTGCCCGTCGCTGCAGTTTGGGAGGCAGCTGAATGCTTTCCGAAACCCCAGCAACGCTCCCACATCAGAGCTAAGGAGGATTTGTTACCAGGAAGATGGTTACCCGGGCAATGCGACACAGCGCTACCAGTTTGTAGGTTGACTCACTCCTCCTTCACTATGCTATCGAGTTAGCTGAACATAAGTGTTTAAAAAAAAAAAGAAAAGAAAAAAAATCAGGATATACCACGAATCCTACAAAAATGTGATTCCCCTAAGCCAGGTTTCAAATAGGTCTACCTGCCCAGGTTGTGAATCATGGGGGTTTAAAAAAAAATATTAAAAAAGAAAATCTCATGTAAATGCCTGCAGCAATCTCCAGACCTCGCCACGGCCCCGTTTAGAACTACGCGTCCTGGGGGGCAGCAGCCTGACTGGGAAGAGGTGCGCAGGAACACCGCTTGCGCCGTGGCCATCCAGCTCTGTGCTCGCAGCCTGCCAGCCGGCGCTCCTCCCGTGTTATTTTTAGGCGTTAGAGCCAGGCAGACCGAGCTCTTAGCAGAGGATGACTTGCTTTTCTTTTTAAAGGGGACTCCTGTTCACTTGCTAGCTGGAGAGAAAGTTTCTGCCTGCGGAGAGGGAGGTGCAGTGAGACGTTGTCCCTTCGTGCCTCAGGAAGGCCTCAGAAGCTGAGCGTTGCCCGCGCAGGCCTCCCCATCTGGGGTGCAGCCGGTGTCCGAGCCCAATTTCCACCTGCGGCGCAGAGGTGAGCTGGGGCGCAGTGAAAACGCACCGTGCTGCGGCCGCCGTGATTTCCCGGGACCCCGAGCATTCTGCGGGATGCAGCAAGCGTCTAGCGCCGCGGTCACAGCTGCTCCGGCCGGGAACGCCTCTGATCGGAGCGCGAACACCAGACCCCAAGGAGAATGTGAATGGGTCTCTCCGCTCCGCTCCAAAGCCTCCCTCCCTGCGCAGCAGGCCGGAGCGGCGGCTGGCCCACGCGCTCCTCCCGTCGGCCCAGGTACGCAGGGAGCAGGCCCCCGCGCCGCAGCCGCGGCTGGCACGGCCGGGCTGTTACTGGAACTGGGTAAGTGGGTCAGGCGAGACAGCCCCTGGATTAGTCACAGCAGGTTTGTGCTCAACCTGCGCTCCGGATGAGTCAGCCCCACGCGCCAGATGTTCCTCCTGGTCTCGGGCTTCCATTTTCAGCCCATTATTGATCATTTTTTAACCCTTTCTCCTCCAAACCCAGCAGAATTTCCCTGAAATCCATTGCTGTGCAGGGAAAGAAGGGAGCTGGCTGCCCATGGGACTGGCGGTAAAATTGTTTCCCGACAGCAAGGAACCAGCTCCCTCACTTTGAATTTTCTTCGGGAAGCAGGAGAAGCCAGAGCCACTTCTCTCCAGCTTTCGGCACCGAGAAGGGGAGCAGTTAGGAGGCGCTGCCAGCCACATCGGATGCTCAAAGTCTGGCAGTTACGTTCTTTGCTTTGCTCTCTCTGCCCTAATGCCCGAGATGTCTTTACATTCTGCATTTTGGTGTGAGCACACAACACTTCACAAATGTTAACTTCAAGAGTGTTTTGGAGAGCAACTGAAAACCCACAGACTGAACTCCAGTTTTGCTCAAATTCGTCTGGTTCCTGCAGGTCGTTACAGAGGTTGCTAAGGAATGGCACCAAGCCAAGAAAGAACTCTCACTTTCACCATTAATATGATTTAAATACACATTACACATGTATTTTTTAAAGAACCTGTGCTTAATCATCCCCAGCTTTCAGCCCTTCCGTTACAGCTCGTTATGTTGCAGGGAAAAAACCAGCCAGGAGCTCTGCACACTCAGGTCTTGGTTTATCCAGTGGTTCCACCCGTGGCCAGCCGCGACGGCGGAGCTGCCGCCTGAGTCCCCAGCGCCAGTTCTCCGTGGAAGAACTGCATTAAGTGGGCAGATGTGGCATTTCGATCTGTGTACGCCGGGCGCAGCTCCGCAGCGAGCCGTTGCCTAGGCTCGTCATGCGGGAAACCGCACCCGGGAAGGCTTTCTTACCTTTTTGACAACCAAGTCAGAACAGAAGTATTTTTAGTAGGGCTGCCAAAATTTCAGAAGTAACAGAGGCAGCCGATCTGGTTTGATTAGAAAAACACTGCAAATGCCTTGACAACAACAGAATTTTTTCACCCTGCTAGTGTTTCTCAAAGCCTCACCAAACGCGTATCTGCGCGCCCTCCTAGACTGAACAGCGCGAGGGTTGCCTGTTACCGGGAGCAGAGGGAAAAAAGAATGAAGTCCATTGAGATGGGACAGATTTAAGGCCTCATCTGCAGCAAAACCGAGCATGCACAACCAAAGAGATCCTCTTGATCTTTCGATTTCTGCATTTCTCTGCCTTTCATCGCTTGACTTTGCAGCACCCCCGCTGCTTTAATGCATTTTTTTCTCACAACTCTTGGTTGCAGCCAGGAAGAGAAGACCCAAGCCGCATTCCCGACCCTGTCACCGACTGACCTGCCCACGGTGATGGCAGGAGAGGCGAAGGAAGGGTGCACTAGATGATAGATTTATCTGTTTCAAGTAGAGGAGGGAATTTTTCTCACACTTTGTGAAAGCACTGGGATTTTTTCGAACAGGGGGATAAACTCCAACAGCACAGCCTGTCAGCCTCTGCAGCCTGATTTATTTATAAGGAGTCCCTCGGACGACACGCCTCATTTCAGGATATGAGCACTGTTATCAGACGCCTGTCCCTGTTTTCCACCTATAAGGATATAAATCCATAAAGATCACGAGGGACAGACTCTCCTCAACACGACTGTGCAGCGTAAGGAAACTTCAAACAGGTACCTGCTATGCCCGCTTCGAGACCCTCTTTGCAAACACAGAACGTTGTATTTTTCACCCCCACATTTTAAAGCATCTACTTAGCGTATATTGACGGGACAACGCAGATGGTCTCTTAAACAGATAAGCTTCCCGCAAATACACAGCTCGAACAACGTAACCGGCTCCGCAGGCTGGTTTGTCTCCTGCTCTGTAAAAAAAGCGGAATGGATAGCCCTTAAGCCATCCCCCAGCCCATAAACACAGCTGGTGATCACAATTTAAGTTGGATTGGTAAGAACAATGAAAGCGCGGGATTAGTGTGCTTACACGGGCTGCTCAGCGCATTAATATCACAATCTCCTTGTTGATTGTGGCGTATCAACCCTAATCCGGCAGAAATAAGCAACAGTTCATTAAAGGCAGGCCAGCGGATTACTGGAGGAGTTGGGACACAATAAAATCTAGGTTTCCCCACACGAGACGCCGCGGTGCATTTGCTGAAATGTCTGCGATCCTCATGCACTTTGCTCGGATTGCGGTCAAACCTCAGCGGACAGGAAACGTCCTGAGCGGACAGGCTCACTCCACCGCACAGCCCGCTCCTCCTCCGTGCGCGGGGCTAAGCAGGCAGTCTTCCCTCGAGAAGGGCTCAAGATGACCGCCTCCAAAGTTCTAATTTTTTATTATTATTCATGCCGCCTCACATCATTAAGGAAATCTTATTCAAGCCACAAGGGAAAAGCAAATCCTGTGGGGCAGGGCATGGGACCCTCGACAGTCCTCACCCCGGAGTTCCCAGGACCTCGTAGCAGTCAGCCCTTAAAAAGCAACAGCCTCTTTTTTTCTTTTTCTTTTTTTTTTTTCAATTCATTCTTTGAAGTGCAAATTCTGATCCTATACCCTAGTTTTTCAGCAAATAATTCAGAGGCACCAAAACACAGTGGCGGCAGAAGCCCTAACTAGCTATGTCACTCGTTACAGCCCAAATCCAAATCGCAGCGATGCAGCTGCGAATCTTGAACTTCACAGAGCAGAAGTGAGAGACAGTCCCCGCTCAGAGACCTTCTGGTGCAAACAGAGGAGAAGGTCACCCAGCGTCACTGAACAGGTCAACAGCAGAGCTGGGGTGGCAACCTAAAGCTCAAACCATCTTCTCACACCCTCCTGCTCGCCGCACTGCTATTTTCCTCCTCCTACTCAAAACGCTGCCGGTGAGTTTTCTCCGCTTCCCCCCAAAGTGATGGGTTTTGCTGAATCTGCTACACCAGCACGCTTCTGGGGCAGGGCTTAACCTGCAGTATGGTGTGAAGAACACCACCATCCCAGAGCTCTCCGTGTCGCTTACTCTGGTTTTTGTGATCAGTGTGGCGCGATGAGAGCACCAGCCAGGTGCTCAGCACAGATGCTGGCAGAAGTTCGATGCCGGCGTGTTGGTAGGTGTCAAAGTCAGCCTCAAGATGCACTGAGAGCTTACAGGGGAGCCAGGCTGAATGTGAACCTGGGTTTATCTGCCAGCCTTACAAAATGACAATTTACTTCAGTCACAGAGCAGCTACTCTGCCTGCTGATCTCTGTTCCTTACTATCTAGGCTTGCCTAAACCGGGATTTAATTCAAAGGCTACTTTGTAAAGCAGCAGGCTGAGGAAGCTGGGCAATTTGAGCCGGAATTGGTCGATATGTGGGCTAATACAGACTTGCCTTTGTAACCCAGTTCATAAAAGCAATTTGCTTCTGGGCCAGCAGCAGTGCAGGAGCTTTCCAATCATCTGACATTAAGCTGAAGTGAGGGCCCAGTTGCAGAGCGAGCATTGCGAAGTTGGAGGGTTTGGGCATTTTTTCTGAGCCAGTGATGATGGGAACCACTGGATTTCCTTGCAAGAGAATTGTTACTGCTTCGTGCAGGCAGCTTTGGAGCCTGAGGATCCCTTCCAGGCATGAAAAGGAAGGGCAAAAGTGCAGGGATTTTATAAATATCACAGCGGGCCCTGATGCAGCAGCGCTGCACGTATATGGTCTGGAAACCACGCCATTCTTTAGCCTGCTCACTACACTCGAGTCCACCTGTCAGTAACTGAGATCAGCAAAGCGCCTGACAGCTGTATTTCTGACCCGCCACGCCTGTGCTGTTAATGGTGTGTGTTTCCTGAACTCCAGGAGCCTGCTGAGGCACCCAGAGCTGTTAGCTCGGAAAATTTCATCCCCAGTGCTGAGACCCGTAACTTTTCCTTCCTGTTGCAGAACCGCATTGTGTTTGATTTCTGTGTGGCAATGTTGAAGCTCTCTTTCCACGCCAGCTCAGAGCAGGGTGCTCTCTTGAAGCTGGACAATGCCAGGAACTCTCCCAGGACTCAGATTTCACCACGCTTCCTGCAGCAACACATGGGAGAGACGTGGCTCACCTGTCACATTCCTGCTGTTACTCTCCTTCCGATAACCCATCGGCTCCCAGCCTCGGCAGCGTCACTGCGAGCAGGGACAGGACGGTGCGGTGGAAAGGAGCAGGGCACGTAACGGAAGCATTCATGCTGCTTTGCTTTGCTAGCAACAATTCGTGCTGATAGAAAACAATCCCCGGTGTCATCTAAATTTCCACCTGTGCTCAGGTACTCAGATGAATAATTTGGGTTCAGGAAACGCTATTTGGATTATAAACCAGACTTTTCATAGGAAATAAACTGTTCTGGTTTTGTTAGTGAGGGGGGGCCTAAGGTGGTAGCTTCTGTAGGAAACTGCTAGAAGTCGCTCCCCTTTGTTCAGTGGACTCGGCCGGGCCTAGAGCGGACCCGCTGCTGGCCAAGGCCGAGCCAATTGGTAGCAGAATGTCCCGTGATAACGCCTCTGCGATAACGTATTTAAGTAGGGGAAAACAGGAAAAAGAGGGAGGAGAAGATGTGAAGCAGCTGAGCGGGGGGCAGAGAGGGGGAGGCGCGAGCCTCGTGGGCCTTGCAGGCCTCACCCTCTGGCCTCCTGCCGGGCAGCCGACTGGGCCCAACTCGGCCCGGCCTGGCTGCAAGAAGTGGAGAGGAGCAGTTGAAGTGAATAAGATGTAAAAAGGATCCTGAGAGGCGTCTGCCAGCCTGTTGTGAGGAACGGCTGCAGACGCCAAGGTCAGTGAAGGAGGAGGGGGAGGAGTAATGCGGCCCCTGGCCAAGATTCCTCTGCAACTCGTGGTGAAGACCATGGTGGAGCGGGTTGTCCCCCTGCAGCCCATGGAGGCCCACGGAGCAGCAGAGATCCACCTGCAGCCTGTGGAGGACCCCACGCCGGAGCAGGTAGGTGCCTGAAGGAGGCTGTGGCCCGTGGAGGGCCCGCTGGGACAGCTGTTCTAGAGGGACTGCACCCCGTGGAAGAGATGACCCACGCCGGAGCAGTTTCACGGAGGACTGTGGCCCGTGGGAGGGACCCCACGCTGGAGCAGAGGAGGAATGCGAGGAGTTCTTCCCCTGACAATGACACAGCGGCGTAAAACAACGCGTGATGAACTGACCGCGACCCCCATTCCCTTTTCCCCCCCCGTGCCGCTCGGGAGGGGAAGGTAGTAGAGATAATGTTAAGCCCGGGAAGAGGGAGGGGTGGGGGGAGGTTATCTTGTTCCCTGTCTCATTCTCCTGCTAATTTTAGAAATAAATGAATAGTTTTCCCCAAGTCGAGTCTGTTTTGCCCGTGACGGTAACTTTAAGGATTTCTCCCTGTCCATATCTCAAACCTCGAGCCGTTTTTCTTATATCATCTCCTCCTATTCTCTCGGAGGGTGGGGGGAGCGAGAGAGAGACTGCGTAGTCTGGTCCCGATCGGGGCTGAACTACGACATAAACCAACAGGAATTTTTGGCCAGCCATAGCAAAGCAGTTGCAGGTTTCTTTCTGTGCAAGCCATCCGACTCCGTAAATCCTGACAGAATCCTTAGGAATGGCTCACTCAGCTCAGCGCAGGGGATGTGAAATTCCAGCAGCATTGCCTGCCACGAACCCTTCCAGCTCCACCAGTTAGCTGCTGGAACGCCCCAGAGCCAGTGACCTAGGAAACCAGTGAGGCTCAGCGTGGTCAGCGCTCCCCGGTGTTGCTCAGTTCCTGGAGGGATAAGACTTTTGTAGAAATGTTTGCCCCCCCAAGAAAGGCAGCTCGGAGCGTACGGCAAACCAACGAGGAAAGCTCCGCTCTCCAGGGAGCAATGCAAAAGACACAGCCAATACTCTGCGGGCTTGTGGGCAGCCGAGAGCCTGCTCGCAGCGTAATCACCGACTCCGTGCTAATCACAGGTACATTAACTCCACTGCTGGCAAACGCGCTTGCTCCAGATTTCAACAGGAGCAGGAAGACCACAGCCAGTTCTGAATTCCTGTGTGCTGCACTGGTTTCTCATCCATATTAGAGCGTGTGACAGATTACAAGCAGGAAAAACTGAACACATCTACTTCCCTGCCCTTGAATCCAGTAAAATGTCCATTAAACCCTCAGCTTGGTAATACGTCCCTCAGCCATCGTGAGCGGAGCTGTGCTCGGACCATTTACACACACCTCTGTGTTTTACCGCGCCGGGGAGATCCCTCAGGCGTCACAAATTCACGCTCACATCAGCGGTTTTACCGCAGAATGCACAGTAACGGAGCCGTTATTACCTCTTTGTGTTGTGGATCGTAGTCCCCCCGAGGACGACGCGCACCCCCGGGTTGGTGCGGTTCAGGTTGTAGACGGTCAGTGCCTCCTCGTAAGTTGCCCCCCCGATGATGAACACGATGATATCTTGGGGCCTGCAAGAAAGACACAAATGTTGAGACGGGATCAGACCAAACAGGGATAAATCCCGTACCCCTCACGGGTGCTGAGGCAACGATCCTGACAATTCCTCTCCCCAGACGATTCCTCTTCCTCTCCCCAGACCGTGTCTCTTGTCTCATTGCTGTGATGCGCTGGGCTCAAGACTGACAACAATGAGTAGCTCATTAAATCACTTTTAAAACATTGTCTCTCCTAAACATTTACACAACGTGCTAACGGTCCTTAAAAGCCTCCTCAGCGACGCCCACACGCTGCATCCCTGCGGAGCTCCACCATGACACATACGCCGATGTTTAATGCATGACTGAGGCACTGCTGCGGCTGTGAAATTAAGATCAATGCAGGAGTCAAACGAGGACAACAGCGGTGCTTCAGACCTCTTCGGCTCGCTTTGAAGGGCACGGATCAGCTGCAGTTTTGCTGGCTGATTAGAGAACTACTGGGATTTACGCGTACGTTTACCTCTGGGGTTACGTTCCCTAGCCAGCCTAGAAATCTGGGATGTTACGGAGGAGTAGTGGGAGGGGA
Organism: Chlamydotis macqueenii; assembly: GCF_036417535.1. Classification (NCBI taxonomy): domain Eukaryota; kingdom Metazoa; phylum Chordata; class Aves; order Otidiformes; family Otididae; genus Chlamydotis; species Chlamydotis macqueenii. Next base: position 1,867,344 of record NC_141583.1, on the reverse strand, counting down.
AACGGGGGAAGGAGGAAAGTGCCTTCATCCAACAAAATACAAAACCAACCACATGCCCTGCACACTCTGCTCGTGCCACCCTCCCCAACAGCTTAAGTTTTCCGCTCTCAGGGATGGCAGAATGTGCTTGCAACCTGTGAGGCAGCTCTGCTTCCAGCTGAGAGAACGATTTCTGCAGAACCTATAGCGAAAAGGTGTGGATCGCATCCTGCCAGTTACCCGCTCGAGTCAGAGTGGTCAGGTCTCGGCACAATTAACTCTGTCACAGTCTCAAAGTTCGTCTCTCCGTTCCAGGCAGGCACTTCTGCTAGAACGCAGCCGCGCGCTGCAGCGGTGGGAGCAGCAGGCATTCACCTGCTCCGTCTGTGCATGCTCTGGATCAGCGACAAAGCAAATGGAGCAGGAGACAGCGGCACGCACCTAGACTGCGTCTGTGGCTACTCCCTGCTGAGAAGCCAACCTGCAAAGCCCTCGACACACTGTCCAGAGCAGCAACACGCACGGCGGAAGGATGAACGCCAAGGAATCCCTTCCTGGCATCCCGAAACAGGCAGTACTACCACGAGCAAAACTGTGTCTGCTCACAACAAGCGTGTTCGCCATCCCTGCCCTTGGAGGGGATGCAGAAAAGTAAGAAAAATTAATGGAAAGGATAAGAAAAATTCATGGAAAAGATTAGCACACATCCCTTCCCAAAGTGGTCTTTGTTGCCAATAAAATCCCAAATCTAAGTCTTTTCAGCAGGTTTGGTTTAGGTTTGCATAAGATGATTTGGACAAAGGGAGATTGCGGAGACGCTGCAGAAGGTGCCGGTAGTCTCCCTTTGCGGGGTGGAGAGGGAATACTGCCGCCTCGACGCCTGGAACGGGGGAACCCCATCATTTCAGGCACAGCCTCTGGGGACATGCAGCATTGCTAATGCAACACCAAAGTTGTTGCACTCAGTACAGCTCTTCCCCAGGTACTACACCATTTGTTATCCTTGGGGACTATAACAATTCTAATAACGGCCAAGACTTCCAGCTGCAGTTTACTGCACAGCTTCCTTGGAAAGAACAAGCCTCAGAGTGGAATCCTTGGCAGAGAAGCCCGCAATAGTGGAACGTGCTGTATGAGATGCTTTACGCCTGCACTCTCCGGACAGAGCGACAAGTTTTACCCTGCTAAACTACAACATGATTCAGCCCTGCCAGCCAGGAGCAGCGGTGTAGGCAGTGCTGCCCTCGGGATTTCAGCAGAGCAGGCTGTGCCGTCTCTGCTTCCCTGCCGGCGCCCCGGGATTCGGTGTGCCCATCGCTCCCTACGCCGTGTCCCCGGCACGGGAACAGCCGGTGAGATCCACGCTGCAGCCTTACGATCAGCAGGTTTATATAGCACCCGCACACTCCGCTGCGTGGGTTCAAAGGGCTCGCTGAGCGGGCGGAGGGTTTTGCACTCTGGTGACAGCACAAGCCGCCGAGCCAGCCCAGGGGACAGCGGAGCGCTGCACCGTGTCTCTTCAGCTACGTTCAGGGATATGGCTTTGGAAACTCGATGCAAATGCTCCCGAGTCTTTTGGGGAGGGAAACCAGAGGGAAGGGGAGGCACAGCAATGAGGTAATCTGATAAACTGCTGTTAGGTGTCAGAAAAACTACTCCTAAAATCTCTACAGGCCCACTTTTATTGTGCTGCATGTAAAAGATGCGCTGAGTAGGCCATGCCATGGTTCGCTTCTTAGGGAGAACGTCTTTTAGGTTGAGAAAGCTGCACCTACCTGAAGTCCTCCAAGTCCGGTTCGACCTTGAGGATTACCGTTACTAACGGGATCGCTGGGCATCAAAGAAACAAGCCAGGCAATTTCTCACCAAGAAGCCTTGTGCAGGCTGAAATTCCCCTCTGCCAGGTGCTGTACAAAACAGGAGTAAGAAAATGGTTCCTTTGCCCTTTTTGTCGTTTCCCTACTTTTCATGAAGCAGATTGTACTGTCCAGCTCGGGAGGCTCAGCTGCCCAGCGACGCCATCACAAACTGCAATCAAATTTCTCTGCTGTGCTCAATCACAGCACGTCCGGGTTACGTCTTGCTTTGTCGCTGCCTGTTAGCAGCTTTTGCTGGGGGGGAGAATCTTTGTATCCAGAAAAACCTCCACTAAAAAGGTGTCAAAGGGATAGAGCAATCCAGAAAGGATAATCAAAGAGACCCAGCATGGGGGAGCTGGTGTCTATGCTGGGCTGCAAACTAAACTGGTACTCCTCACCCTGCAGATTTCTCCCAGAGCAGAAGCGAGCGGAGCCACGCACAGGCCGGCTGCCACAGAAAGAACGAAGAGATCTCGGGGTTCCCGTGAAGTGCCCGGGGAATTCCTGCTTATAGCAAGGGCAAATAATAAGCAATTTTGGAAGAGGAAGAAAGTCCAAGACTGTTACGGGATTAGTGGGAAAGCAATCTCCAGCAGCGCTCGCTGCAGCTGCTGCGCTGCTCAGGCCCCGTTTGCGGAGGTGGCTGTGCATCTCCTCGGGTTAACTACCAGTTTAACAGCTAAACGCTCCCACCCTTCAGGCGGGAGGGTAAAGCAACTTCCTTGAACAAACAAGGGCATGGTCAGAGTTTGGCCTTAAAAAACCCCCACAAAATGCAAACTGTACTACACACAAGAGAATATGTACGATCTAGGAACAGCGCTGCTGTCCCTCATCGTCAGGGCTGTTACGTGTGAGCGCAGATGAAAACGCGTACAGCCCAATGGTTCCACGGCCCAGGCTGCAGGCTGGTGTTCCCAAAAAAGATTTTATACTCGCTGCCTGAGGAGACACCTCACCCATCCCTCCAGCTGTGTGTCAGCTCTAGGCATTCCTAAACTCTCCCTCTCCTCCAGCAGTCAAGAGGAACCTTCTCCTCACCAAAATTGGTGGGAGAAAGATCACGTCCAGTCAAGAACACTCCAAACTAGACGGTATCGGCGCGTTCTCATCTTCCGCGTTTAAGTCTGAACGGGGACGGGCTTTCAGACAAGGTGGCTTTCCAAGGTTTGTCAGTGAGCAGGTGAGTGATTTGAGGGAGACAGGGAAGCAGCCCAGTCCCATCGGGATCCCCGGGGAGCAGCACGCCTTTTCCTGCTGCTGTTTCCTAGGCTGCTGCCTCCTAGGCTGCTGCCTGGCTCATGCAAAATGTTGAGTACCTGTGTTTGGTTTTAGGAAGCATGGCAGCGACAGAGCTGCCTTACGGTCTGACGACAAACCTGCTGTCGTGAGAAGCGGACTCCAGCCACCTTAGGGAAGCATCGGCAGGTCCAGTTGGTCTGGTCAGGACAAATGAGCAAAAATCCCAGGTCAAAGCATAAACACAGCAAAAGCTCCACCCCAAGGGGAGGCTGTGGCAGAGCCGGACGAGCAGAGCGCGCCGACGGGGTCGCAAACCTTGGGAGGCATTTCGCACGGCGTGTGACGCAGCTGGGGCTCCCGCACGCTGCTGCGATGGAGAGAAGCTTTGGGAACTTTAGGAGCTAGTACTTTCCAGCAGCAAGGTGGAAAGGGCTGCAGGCTGACGGCATACGCGAGAAGGATGATATTTAACACAGCAGGAAATAAAAGAGAAGCAAAAGAAAGCAGAATTGCTTATTGCTCTCTGCTAGGAACCCTGCTCAGTGCTTTGCAAAGATTCCCTTTCCTCCACTGCTGCCAATTTCCACAGCTGAATTTCAACCAGGAGCTTTCCTCCCTCACAACACTGTCATGCTTAATACAGAAAGAAATAGTTAAAAAGAATCCTTTCAAATTCTTTGCTGCTCAAGCAACTGCGTGCCTTTGATCAAAAAATACAAAGCCTTTCGCCCTGACCTTCTGCTGAACTCCCGCCAATCACTGGAACGTCGTCCTCTGGAAGCAGAGCGCACGAAGGCAGCGTAGCCCGGTTTGCCTTGGGCTGTGATTTATTACACCAAGTTTGGTGAAATTATTCAATTTAAATTCCTCGCTCAATTGGTTTGGCACTAAGGCAAAACCATCAAGTGGGCCTTTTTCTTCTGAACCTGGTAACTGAAACCTGATTTTAGCTGAGCCCCTATTTTCATGATACTGAAATATTCATACCTGAGAGATAACGCAGTGCTGCGGCCCCCATTTTATGCAGCAAGTAAAGACCAGACGCAAAAGTATTTACATGCCCATTTTTTGTCACTTACAAACTCTCATTCCTACAGCTCCTATGTCTTAAACTCAACAAGATCAACCATTCCCACCAGGAAACAACCCTAATAACGACGCGCCCTTATGTTTTTGATCATTTTGCAGACACCTGACCCAGCAGCAGCACTGTTGGACCCGGCCGCCATCCCGAGGACACTCCCAGACCAAAGGAAGACTGTGAGAAATTGAAGAGAAAGAACAGTTTGGAAGCTCTGCCTTCACATTTTGAGATTCACTGTAACAAAACGGCAAGATTCACGTCTTTTAGCTAAGAGACAAGGCTGTAGCCACCGCAGAGAAAGAAGGGAGGTGCAAACTCCATTTCCCTTCAGTTGAAGGTAGGAATTAAACCCTTCTCACGCTCCCCCAAATAAATTCCTCACATGTTCTTTGTAGCAGGGTTCTCAGGGACAGGTTGCCCCTTACTGGAAACATGTAAAGAGGAATCTAAGTGAAAAACAGCTCAGGAAAATATAAGTGGGAATTGAAAAAGATAAGATAGCGGTCAGAAAACCATTTGCTTCTGGTTAGCTCAGAACAAACTCGGGTCGGGGTGCCTGGCTGCAGTCCCTGCGGCTCTGCAGGTCACATTTCAGATCCACCAAAAACCGCATCCCTCAGCCTCTTCGTGCTGGGCTGAAATCCATCTCGGTCAAGAGCGGGTGTCGAGGGCAGGGAGGACGGCATTTCTGTTGCTGGGGGGCTGGATACTTCACACCTATTAAAACCCCCCACCCACTTTATCCAAAATTCACTCTTTTATTTTAAAGGGAAGATCTGGAGGAAGGCAGGTATATTTTTGGTCTACCAGGGACACAGAAATGAGTTGTTTCTTGTATGACTATAATTCTGTCTTATTCATAAATAAAATTATTAACGTCCCCTGCTGTCAGCCTGGCATGGGACTTGGATGCCTCTCTGCTACAAAATACATTTTTGCTTTCATCAGATGGATTGAAATGCCCCAGGGCAGGGCCAAGGAGGCAGAGCAGAGTGTGTGTGCATCTCAAAGAGAGCCCGACGTGAATGCTCGCTCTCTGGCACGCTTCTGCCCCTCCCACCGCTTGACACTGCTGAACCTCGGTCCCCATGTCTGCTTCTCTCCCGCTCCAAAGGAGTCTGTAGTTTTCATTTAACCCAAACCGGTTAAATTAGTGAGAATTACTACCTTGGATTTATTTTCTGCTTCACTAAAAGTGTGGTGGTTGCTGATAAAAAGCCAATCACGTGCAGCGTGTGAAGGGAATGATGATTGTTCTAATGCTGGAGGTAAAATATCTTCCACAAAACCTCCAAAAATTTAACAGGGATCGGAGAAGATTCAGAGAATCGCTGTGATGACCTCACCACAGATCACCCAAAGGAAGGAAGGCCACAGCAGGCTCTTCTACTCGAAGGAGACCACCACTAGGAATAAATACCCAACCAGCACGCTGCAGAAGCTTAACTTGATTTACAGAAAGGAAACTGAGGTGCCAAAGAAAGGAGTGATTTGTACAGAATGCCGTTAGAAGAGGACTTGTCGTCTTCTCTCTGCTGACTGAGGCCCATATTTACCTTTAATGACTTCATTGCCAACAGATTAGCTGAGCTGCAGCAAAGTCAGCGAGAACTGGACAGCAGAGTTCCTTTCAATTCCAGTTATCAGCCATATTCAGCAAGATCCCATTCTCATCAGGAATAGTAACTGGCTCAGAAGGGAGAGCTTGCCGTTGGACTATTTTTGGTATTCTACAAATAAACGCCAGATGGCAGGGAATGAAGTTAGGGGGCATGATGAAATCCATCATGTGAACATCCTGGCAGCTTGGTGCAATGGCTTCATCCTTTACCTGAGCCCTTACAGCGGGACCGTCACATCCTGGCCAGCAGGAAAGGACAACAGTCTTACCAGCCCTCTCCAGGGCGCCTATTTGAGAATACAGGGAAGACCGACACAATCAAGACATTTCTCTGCCCAGCCGAAGTTTTGTTCATCAGCAGGCAAACAACAAAGCGAGTGGCAGCACTGGGAGGAGCAGATATATTTCCCTTCCAAGCTCTGCCCAAAAAGACCCCACATACCTGTCCCGGAGGGTGTTGGGACCCAGGTAGGGGTACTGGCTGTCCTTGAGTTTTCCTTTGATGAGCTGATCTAGTGTTTCTTGAAGGAGAGGCTGGTGTTGCGTATACACGTTCTCGACACCCTGCAGCACAGGAGAAGCTCTTGTTATGAATTAATACAGCAAGGCAGCAGGCTGAGAGACCAGCAGAGGCACCTAACGGAGCACCATCGTCTGATGGATGCAGCAGGTGTTAACCACTGAGGTCCAGATTTAGAGAGGCTTTTCAGCAACCAGCTCCCATCGCCTTCAATGAGAGTCATGCCCTGAAAGCCCAGTGCACTCACTATTAAACTTCTGAAAGCCGTGACACGTGGCGCTGCACTGCATGCGAGTCCTGCTCCGAGAGTATAATTTTGACTAAAACTATCGTTATCTCATCTGCGGCAGATCCATACCTTCAGTCCTTTGAGGAACTGTTTGGTGATGGCTACAGCATCCTTGGGGCTGAACAGGTCACTGCCGCGGACTCGCTTCCCTCCGTACTCCACAACGGCAGACACGAGCTATACAGAGAGAGGCAAAACCAGAATCCTGTTAACCAGCTTCCAGTTTTTGTCTGGTCAGGCTCAATGGGGGTACTGGGACAACGACCAAGCAGTCAGGGAGATCGATCCCAAGCACAGAGAGGAGCAAGGGAAGGGAAGAAGTATTCCCCGTATCCACCAAGCAAGCCAGTCTGCCCTGACAGTGCCTGCCTAAGCAGAGAGGCTTTCATTGCCACAGTCTGCTGCAGTGATAGCAGATCTTCCCCACAACGTGACATCATCCTGCTTCTCCACCTCCTCTCCAGCTGCTCCCTGCATTTGCCAAGCGCTGCCACGCTCTCCCTCCCAGCCAAGCTCCTCGTGCAGGCTCCAGGAGTCCTTTGCTGCCACTATCGCCTGTTCAGCTGGAGCCGGGGTGGGGAGGAAGAGGGGAAGGAGAGAGGAAGCATCTTCCAGGCCCCATTCACGTGCCACGCACCCATCCCAGCAGACTCTTGGCATGCCTGCCATCTCGGCTTTATCCGGTCCTTCATGATACCACTGATTTTGGAAATGGCAATTAAGTCATTAGTTATGCCTTTTAAAGAAACACCTGCAGGCCCCAGGCCAGCTCAGGGTTCTTCTCGCAAGGTGCGGTGCAACAAAAAAGCATTCTGCTAAACTAAAGCCAGCAAGCTTTACACCGATCAACACTGATTTTCCACCTCTGGGCCCTCCTGTCCCACGCGTTCATCCAGCTGACGGAGCAACGCCGCAGTTACCTTTCGGTATTTCTCCGACACGCCCCTGTTCCTGAGATCCGTCATCAGCCCTGGCAGGCTGTTGCTGCTGTGCCGCTCGTAGTGCAGGGCGTAAAGCATCACCAGCCGGGCAGCGTCGAGCTCTGTCACCTTGGGGTTCTGCAGGAGGCGACGCACGTTCTGCAGCAAGACAGAGAGCAGCAGTAACGGAGAGGCCTTCAGAGGACGTTAAATCACAGTCATATCAAGCCCACTGCCTAGCAACAAAACTGCAAGCGGGAGGAATGCGAGAGAATTAAATTGTGTCGTAAGCCACACAGCCCAGCGTCTTGTGTGCTCTGCGGTTCGATTTACTGGAGTACGATGGAGTGCAAGGTGCTTGGGGGTCTTTTCACGAAGCTGGGCATTCCTAACGCAGTTCTGTTGCCCACTCTTACCTCTCCAGAACACGCAGCGGGGCGAGCCCGGGTTAGCGTGTCCCTCCCCAGAACGGGGGCATCAGCAGACACTGACAGAAACCTCTAACCTCTGCCCTTCCCCTTCCACCCTGAGTAGAGCCCAGCTGGCTCAGAACGCCCGCTGCACGCCGTTTACGCTCCAGGGACTGCAGGCAGGCTGTGATTGCTTGGGTAAGTTGACAATTGGCCATGTAAGTGCTGCTGCTCCTCACCACAACAAAAAGCACTTATTTCCTCTCTGCAGCCTCCCAGGCGTTGCGTGGAGTCCGAGAGCGGAGATAACGGAGTTCACAGAACAAACACCAGAGCCCAGCTTAGGTGAGCACTGGGAGCAATAAGCTTCTTCACGCCGAGCTTCGAGACGGATTTCAAAGAGCAAGCATCAGCTACCAGATGTGTTTGCAGACATCTGGTTAGGGCTGGACAGGTGCTCTAGGACACAGCAAAGCCTGAAATTCTCCCTGCGCTGAACATTAAAGGAAAGCAATCGGCCGGTATTAGCTCAAATGCACGGGAGCAGAGGAACCGCCAGTTTTACAGTTGCAGGAACGGCAGTTCCAAGAGACAGCTGGAACCAGTTAGGATTTTTTTCCACTCTCTAAGCATACGCGACCTTCAAACACTCCAGAAGTCCCAGCATATCTCTGCAGGATTCTCCCACCCTCCCAATACAGGTAGGCAACGTGGAAACCTTCAGCGCACAGCTGTGAAATGATGCTGTGAGGCTGTTGTTATTTACCACGCCGACTCGGCTGTATGCGCTGTGATTTGTTTGACTGATGCAGACTAGTTACAAAAATCCAGGAGAAACCCCTGGCTTTGAGGAGGATCAACAGGTTGCCATCAGCCTTGGTAAGGGCAGGAATTCACCGGTGAGGGAAGGGACAGAGTCCCGCAGAGACGTTAGCTTGCGAGATTTTTGATCCTGTGCTGGCAGCGCAGTGGCGATGCCTATGTCAGTGGGAAGAGTGTCCAACAGAAAAGCTATTGTCCGTCCAAGGAGATGGGACTCAAAACCTCCCATTCATCTCTCAAGGCTCATGTACTATGTCAGGATTAATAAGAGACCAGGGGAAGAACAACCAAAAATGTACTGTACTCAGGGGCCCTAGGCCACCAGAGAAATTAACAATTGCTGAAGTTACATCAGCGGGAGAACAATTCTGCCTTTATTTCGCGCACTGGCTCATTCTTCATTGTTTCTGTGGCCTTGCCCCTTCGCTGCCATTAGGAGACGGCAAGAGGGAACAGCCTGGGGCGGCGCAGCTGAAGAGATACTGATCTCTCATGTAGAAGGATGCCAGTTCCACAATTTTGTGCTCATTTCCTAGCTGCTACACATTTTCCAGTTGTTAGATATACACATGTGGCTGTAAGCAAACTGCAGGCAGCTCCTCTGCTTTAAAATCTGCAGAAATCCCCAGTTAGTGTGGACTAAACGGGGACTAAAGCTGAACTAGCACCAGGGCAGACCCTGCCGTGAGCTGTGGCCCTCGGTGGGGCCTGGCCTGCCCGCGGCTCTGCCCAGTTCCCAGCCCTGCCTTCACCCTGGCACTGGTAACGCAACGGCATCGTCACCTGAAGTTCACATCATCCCTTTCTTCAACGAACCTGAGATAACTCAGTGAAAGGCAGACCAACATTTTCCAAAGTGGTCTGTAACACAGCGCAGCACAGACGTGATGTGCTGAGGGACTGGAACTCAAATATTTGACTCTGAACCTGCAAAAGCTTGATCTGCAAATGACAGGGTGAGAGAACCCGAGAGGCCGTTCTCAGCAAATGCACTTTATGGCATTTTCCCACTTCAGTGCTCAGCCAGCTGAATTCTACCAAATATACGCTATCGAATCGCATCGATACGCTCGCCAGCCTACGTAGCTGCGATGACGGCTACAGGCCTGTCCGGATTCACGGCAGGCTGAACTCTGCTGTAGTACAGTCACGCTCACAACGCTGCTCTTTCCCCTCACTGGTCAGCAGCCCCAGTTCATCCCTGCTGACATACTGTGAGATACTGGGTCAGGTCATGGAATCCACCGGGCCAGCACGGGGTCAGAACTGCACTCTGTACTATAACAGAAGTCCCTGTTAGGCTTTTCCAGTTCTCTTTGCCAAAGAAATCTTTTTTCTAAGAGGCTTTCCACTGTTTTTTATTTAAAAAAAAAAGTTAAAGCCAGCACCTCAGTGTTGTTTTTTTTTTTACTGGTGCCTGCACAGGCAGCCTGCCAGAAGCCACGTGTCTGCCTGGAATGAAGGAATGTTGTATTGCAAAATGTAGAGACAGAATTTGCAAAGATGCTTCTCAAGCCAGTTACTAGCTATGATTCATCCCTATCGGAGCTGAACAGGGAGGAGAAGAGCAATTCTAACATCTAATGTCCCAGCCCTGCAGGATATCTGCATGCAGAGCTCCCACTGAGTTTCACTATCAAACTTCCACAGGGGGGTTACAGGATCAAACCACTGAGACCCAGACACGGGATCAAGGGTGGGTTTTGAGCCCCAGGTACCTGGAGAGCGCTGGAGTGGTCATTCTGGCAGGCCAGCTCCTGCTCCACTTCAGACACCTCCAGCAGGTTCCGCTCACCCACCAGTCGAGAGAGCTCCCCGACTACCGTCACGTGCTTCGATACGGTGCCCGACATCTTCTTGAACTGCGGGTAATTCTCCACAAATGCCTGCAACGGGGACACCAAAGCAACCGGCTCTTCAAAAGAAAAGCAAGAGATGGCAGATGCGTGCAGCCCAGCGATAAACCGTACAAACTGATTTGTGTCAATACACGCAAGATCAGTGCGGGCGTATGGATGATCAGGCACCTTGGCCCCGGGAGCACACAGGATTTCTCCAATTCAAGATTTCTGGAAGGCGTGTACTTTTTATTTACTCTTAAAATAAAAGGATTCAGAAAGTATCTCCAAAGACATCACCAGGATTCTTCACGTGTTGAGCAGTGACTGAATTAACAGCCTGTGCTCTGAGCTGCTGCCCAGGGACCCAGCTCAGACGGAAGGCCCACGCAGCCATACTGGAGTAAGCCAAGCGCTTAAACCAGAGCTCACTGGTTCAACTGTAGGGCTGCAGGATTCCAGCAAGCTCTAAGCAGCAGCTTAGGGAGCGGTCAGCATAAGCAAGTTTGCAGACCACGCTGCAGTGGTGCAGAACGGCCTGTCAAAGTGTTTGGCCTACAGTGAAGAACCACTGCAATGCACACAGTGCAAAAGGGAGGTTCCTGCTGCACAAAACCAGCACACCACAGCGATCTGAACTGGTGGTACTGGTAGCGCGGACTGTCAGTGTACAGACAGCGGTGATCTGCACTGTCCTGCAATGGATGGGCTTTAAAAAGTCCCATCAGTTACATGCAGATTGTCTGTACCTTCATATCTGCTATGGATTCCAGCTTCTGCTGCTCCTTAGGTTTCCTCCTCTGGAAATCCTCCATGAGATTCTTGATGTTGCTGCCAATCTCCGCAAAGTTCAGGTACATGTTCTGCACGGAACAAGATAGAGGTCTGAGAGAAAGCCGTTCTAAGGCGAGTCTTGATGCCACTGGAACAAAGCAGCACTCCGTGCCCAAAACCCTGCAGTGCCGTTGCGCATCATCTCCCTGAGAGCCACGCGTGAGCAAGCAGCTCCGCCATTGGTCTGGGTTTGAAATAAAACCATGGAACGGACATGTTATTGCATGTCAGGTGCTACTTGCATTGCACATTGATTTTCACCGCATGCATAAGCAACACGGTACATCACCACCCCGCTGCTCAAAGTCATCGGAAAGTTCCTTTCACGTGGCAAAACGGAGCACGGACCCTGGTCCCCAAATGAAGGTCCCCACCGAGACACCTACGTTGGCGTAGAACTCATCGTTCTCTGCAGACAGGACCACCTCCCGCAGATCCTTGCTTATCCCCGGTACCCGCGAGAGGTCGATGCGGTTGTTGTTAATCCCCAGCAGCTCGTGAACCATAGCCTGGTACGTCCACTAGCGAGGACGGCAAGAGAGAAAGGCAAATGAGGACCTCAGAAAGGCAACAAACAGCTGTGGAACATGTATGGATTTCAGGCTGAGCTCAAAGCGAGCCAGTTTACATCCCTCTGGTAACACACAGCAAATCCAAAGTGCGCATTTCTCAAACTTTTGCCGCAACGTTACAGTAATAAATAAATAAATATTACTGCTGTTATAATCAGACGTTGGCGAGAGGCGCTGATGCGAACAGAAAGGAACAGCACCCCATTCCAGGGTGCTACTATAGACACATTCAGAAGACAGGACTCTCTAAAAGGAGAGCAACGGGGGTGAATATTCCTGCCCAAACAGGTCTGTTTGCCACCACTGTCTCCCCCTCCTCCGCTGTGAAAGGACATGTGGTTTTGGCTGCAGAGGTTCCGCAGTTACAAACTGTACGATTTCCTACGTGCGCCGTCGCTTCTTGCGCAGCAGCAGGAGTGTGTGTTCCTGCACGACAGTGAGTTACTGTATTTATCCTGGGAAGCCTAATACTAATCTAGAGAGCAAACTGGAAGCTGATCAGAGCACCGACAGGCCTGACACTCCGTTTACATTCATCTGAATCTCTCTTCTGGATAGAAGCAACGCCCATCAAGAAGAGAGGGAGAAATACACCAGTGCAGGGTCACCCAAAGCTGAGTACGCCTGCGGCCGCACAGCCTGTCCAGGGAAACCCTTGGAAAGGGCGCTGCCAAGACGCGAGGGCTCCAGATGCAAAGCGCGCCTTACGGAAGCGCAATGCCCTGCTTTCCCAGGGTGCTGCCTACATCTGCCAGCGAAGCCAGCACACACTGTGCTCAGCAGTCTGAAAAATCAGGCTGTGAGATAAAAAAAGGGAATTCAGAAAGAACGGGGCAGGGGGCCATACTTTTTACCTTTCAAATATAAACCATGCCCTGCCAGGGCGTGAACTCCAGCTTGCTCTGAGGCTCTGGGCGCTTCCAGAGCTCGCGTTCCTATCTCAGCCCTTGCACAACCGCCTCATGGTTCACCTGGTTCAGAAGTGGGGTGATGGCATCGTCAGAGCGGTCCAGAATGAGAAGTAAAGGAGGGACCTCAGTGCGCCGGAAGTCAAACAGCTCGTACTCTTTAGTGATGACTTGCTGTCCAAAAAAAAAAAAAAGAAAAAAAAAGCCACTTGATGTTACCTGGAAAATGTTTCCTCTTGGTTTGGATACAGATGAACAAAAAGTGAAGAGCTGGTGAAAAATAAGTTCTGCTGCTATTTTAGTCTACAGTGCTAACGAAGAAATAATACCTGCTCTCAAAAGGCAGCAGATAACCCACTGCAACTTATACACGCGCAGGAAATTCAGTTCTGCACCTGCTGTTGGGGTGGGAGCAGGCAGAGATGAGGGATGTGATCTGCCCAGAGCCGCGCAACAAAGTAAAGGACAGAATTTACAGGGCTTGGCTGAAAAAGGGTATTTCTCTCAAATGGATTGATATGTAAAAAAATTAAACTAAATTTAAGTACATTGCCAAACATATTTCACAGGGCTGGAGGTTCCCGCCATACCTTCACGCACTCAGCGAGCCTCTTTGCCGGCTCAGAAGAGAGCTGGTACCGAATCATGGGGCACTTCTTCAGAGACAACAGCAGAGCCGTCAGCCCTTGCGTTGTCCTGGACAGCTGAGCCGGATCCCAGTTGCGACCCTGGAAGGAAAGGCTGCATCTCGTACGGATGCTCCGTCCCCAAACTTCTCACCTAAAGTTTTATTTCTACGTCTTCAAGTCTCACAGTAAACCGCAGTTTGACTGAAGGAGCAGGCACACGGGGGCCACAGTCCGGATTCCCTGGTGCTCCTCTCCTTCCCAGTTCCTTGGAAGGATCAGCTGCCCCCTTACAGACCCTCAATAGCAGCCCAGCACCGCACCCAGCTTCTTGTGGCTACTGGTCTCTCTGTTAACCACAAACCAAGGCCCCGGAGGTGCAGCAGCTTTTTTTTGTACCTGGCAGCAGCCCAAGAGGTTGAGAGAAAACACGTGTGGATTCACTGCAATGTAATCGCCGTAGAACTCCTGCCAACGAGTGAAAGCAAACACAGTTACATGTCTTGCCAGCCCTTATTCAGCCTACAAGAGTTCCAGCATCGGCCACATTAACACTGAAGCCCTAAGCAACGCACACACATTGACCCTGATCATTTCTCTTCCTCCCTGCCCAACCCCTCAAACCCCGACACGTGCGCTGACAACTCCCCTGCCACCTGTATTTTTCCAGCACGTAGCTCTGCAAATCTTGTGAAACGCAGAGGACAGCAGAACCAGCAGCGGCTCTGACAACTGGAGAGCGGGGAGACAGCAGACAGGGGAGTTTTTCTTTCTTTTTACTTTTTAAGCCCACGTGAATGTTCATCTTTTCTCCCATCCTAGACTGTTGCACGGTGCTGCTGCGTACTGATTGAGAATTAGAGAGTCCTCTCCCTGCCACGCCCGAGTCTGTTAGCTTGTACCTTCCCTTTGCTGGTGCTTTGGGCTTAGGAGAGCTGGTTAAAATATTGAAAATTCACCTGAACTTCAGCCACAACTTCCTGTTCATCGGCCTCAGCCAGTGACTTGACGTCGCTCTTACTGATCACGTTACTGAAATCTGAAGGGACACAACAGCGAAAGAACAGTTGGGCTGTGCAAGGGACGGGTAACACACGAACGCCCCGGAACAGCACGAGCAGATTACAGACCTGCAATTATTACCCAGACATTATCATCCAGAAGTTACCTCACGCGGATACCCTGAGCCAATTCCCTGTCCCACTTTCTGCCGCTGGTGCCAGTATCCAGTGACTGCAGCACCGGATCAGCACATAGCGCTCACGGATGGATTAAACGCCCCGCGGGACGCGGCAGCGTTGGAAAGGCAGCACTGGCTCGCTCGCCTCCTCTCCGTGGCCTAACATCTGCCCAGCTAGGCAACACCATGCACAGCCCGGTTGTGGTCAGTAGATTTGTATGTGTAAAAGAGAAATAATATCAAATCACACCCACATCTCGCTGGGGCGCCTCTGCGCGACGTTCCTGCAGAGCAGCAATGACATCTAGAGGCCGCTTCAGCTCATTTCCCAGGATCTCACCACGCCATACCTGTGCTGGAGGACTAGACTTCAACACAAACCCAGCTGCGGTTGTTCTGCTTAACTTCCAAAGCTACAGAATATTCTGTGGCACGAGCAGGACACGTGAGAAACACCTGCCTGAAGCGCCAGGCATTAGAAGATGCCGTGCAGCAGGAGTAGTCCAACGCTGGGATGTGAAGTCTGTCCTAATCCTGCCTCTGAATTATTTGCCTTCATGATTTGGGTGAGTGTCTCATCAAGTGCATCTCAGTTTTCCTTACAAAAATGAAGGCGTCAGCCTTCTTTCATGTTCATGAAACAACATGAAGCTTTAAAATCCCAGAAATTGTTATGCTGAGGGTGCACTGTCCCAGGTTGCCCAGAGAGGCAGTGGATGCCCCATCCCTGGAAACATCCCAGGCCAGGTTGGCCGGGGCTCTGAGCAACCTGATCCGGTGGGAGATGTCCCTGCTCCTGGCAGGGGGGTTGGGCTGGGTGGGCTTTGAAGGTCCCTTCCCACCCAAACCGTTCCGTGATTCTGTGATTTCCAGGGATAAGCCATACCAGAGGAATGCAGATTTGTGGTGTTGCTTTGCAAAGACCTCTTAAGAGTTGCTTCAGTTTAATTATTTGATCTGATAGGTATGTACCCTTTGCTAAAAGAACGTGGTGACCTAAACAGCATAAAAACTAGGGCCCACGCGTTCTCAGTGCTTCAGGCCAGTCAGCGGGCGCGGGCACAGCGCCTCACGTACGTATTTCCCACTGGCCGTCAGACCGGTGTGCGGCGGGCGCGCCCCACGTCCCGGGCAGACCGGGCCATACTTACAAACGAAATAGATGCTGTACTTCGGCCTCCGCAGCTCCTGAATGAGGAACTCCACGTTCTCCTGCGCAAAACCAGCAGCATTTTTAAAATCGAGCGGGCGCGAAGGGCAGGGCAGGGCAGGGCGGGCGAGGGCTGCCCTACCTTGGTGGGCCGCAGGAAGCAGATGGCCTTCAGGTGCTTCATGGGCTCTCTGTTGGGGGAGTCGAGGCGCTCGAAGAGGTACACCTCCTTCTGCAGGATCTCGGACTGCGTGTACACCATGCTCACCGCGCCGGTCTGCGGGAAAGGCGGCAGCGCCCATCACCCCGCGGCCTCGGGCCTGGGCCCCGCCGCTCCTCCGGGCCCAGCCGCGGCCCCCGCCCCGGCCCCGCCGCTCACCGTCTCCCGGTCCATCAGGAGCACCTTCATGCCCGGCCCGCTGTCCTCGATCATCTTGGACACGTACTGCTTGACGGCCAGCACCGCGTTCATCTCGCCTCCGCTCGGCCCGGCGCGGCCCGGCTCCGCTCCGCCGCCCGCCGGGACTCGTAGTCCGCTCGCAGCGGGGAGGGCGGGGCGGGGAGCGGGTCCGGACTACAGCTCCCAGCGTGCCCCGCGGCTCGGCCCCGCCCTCCACTCCGCCCCGCGCCGGGGCCTGCTGGGGTCCGGGGCCGCGGGAAGCGGCGGCGTCGGCCGGACACGGCCGCGGGGGGAGGCGGTACCCGCCCGGGCCTGGTCCCTCCGCCCTCCCTAAGGGCCTGAGCGGGGCCCGAGCTGGGCAGGGCGTGGAAACGGCCTGGGAGGGGGAAAGACTAGGCCCTCCGCCCGCTGCCCTCGGCGGGCGCCGGGCCCGCCTCTGTCCCGGGCCGTGCGCTGCCCCCAGCCCCTCCTCTGCCCCCAGTGCCGGGGCACCAAACCCTGCTCCGTGCCCTCCCTGTGCGCCAGACCTCTGTCCCCGCTGCGGGGCACCCTCCCACAACGCCACGGCCTGACGAAGGCAGATCCCTCCCTTCGGCACCCTCGCCGCCAGGTTTGTTTTTTCCCGCAAACAGCAGGTTAAAAAGATGCATTAAAATAGAATTTCCTTATTGTGCGGAATCAAATAATCAGGGCGATTCTTTCTGACCAGGAGTTTACCACCAGTAGAACCCACCAAGCCAGCTGGGACCCAGCTCTGGGAAGGTCTCGGCCTGGGCGAGGTGAAGCGGGGCCGGTGCCTGGCCGCGTCCCGTGGACAAACCCTGGCCCCGAACCCCGGTTATTCAGCCAGGCGGGTTTTTGAGGTCCACGCCCTATGCCAGCCAGCCAGCTTGGCTTCCAAAACCAAACAAAATTTGTAAGAATTAATCTCTTAAAAAGACCCGCAGCAGTGCCAGGGTTCGGGGGTTTTCGCTGCTCCCCCTCCGCATCTCTCCTCGTCAGGGCGGG
The DNA here is from genome assembly GCF_036417535.1 of Chlamydotis macqueenii. Lineage (NCBI taxonomy): Eukaryota > Metazoa > Chordata > Aves > Otidiformes > Otididae > Chlamydotis > Chlamydotis macqueenii. The sequence continues at coordinate 1,850,082 of NC_141583.1, read as the reverse complement.
AGCGCAGCGGTTGACCTTCAGGGGATAACTCGCGTGGCTGGAGCTGCTGTCTGTTTTGCCAGCCTTTAGAAGAGCGGGACTCTCTGCTATTTATTCTGCTGCTATTACTGCTGCTGCGTGTGACAATTTTGGAGAAGGGCTGTTATGGTCATAAAAATGGAATCACCTACCGTGCGTGTTTTATCCAGATAAACGGTGAGCAGGTGTTGGTGGCAAGTGAAAGCTATTTGCAAATCTTGTAAGTACCCTTTCGTAAAAGCTGACACAGAGGAACTCTTCCGTGCTTACAGTTCATCTTCTGTTCTGCTTGATTTATATTTAATAGACATCAGCATACATTCCGGACTTAGGGACAGCGCTTAGGATTTTTCTATTTTATAGGAAAAATAAAGATCAGAGAAAGAGGGTTGTCCAGGAAATCTTTTCCTTTTGAGGCAGCAGCCAGTCTGTAAGTAATATTTATGAAAGCGTTCCTGGAGGCATTCACACCGTGCAGACCATGGAAGTTTGTGTGCGGAGACGAGAGGTGCAGTTTCTCCGCACCGTAGCGTAACGCAGCTGTTCCGAAGTGTCAGACCTTCCCCAGCTACATTGAGCTGAACATAACTCATATTTTCTCTCCTTACAAGCCGCAATGTTTTACCTTTCTAGCGAGTAAGTGGGATGAGGTTTAGAAATCCCAGCCACTGTATGCAAAAAGCAGTTGCAGTCAAGTGCTGAGAAATATCCCCATGAAGTGAGCTGGGAAAGTTTGGCTTTTAAAAACCTGTAATTGCTATAAAGATGGATGTTAGAGGAATACCTACATACATTAGGGCTAAGACAAGGCTCTGTTTTCCCAAAGTTGCCTCGTGTCCGTAAGTAACACCAACACACTCAAGACGAAAGGGAGCGCAGTCTTTTTGCTTGGTATCAAGAAAAGCAGGTGCCTGAGCGTCTGTTCACTGTTCCTACAAACTTGGCCTGGACAGAGGAAAGATGCAGCTGTGTCTCCAAAATAAGACAGGAGGCAACAATCTTAAAATACTTCCCTTAGTCCGAGCACGCGGACTAACCCAAAGCGTTTGGGTTTGGTCGTAGTTTGAGTGCTGGAGTGATGTGGTGAGGACGACCCGGACCCTCCGCAACACACACATCACGTACGAGCAAACGTCTCTTGGCTGCTGTCCTTTCTGCCACCAGGCAGCTGGGACGTTTCAGCGTTTATTGTCGTTGAAAGGAAAAAACATCCTTACCCTGAAATGAGCAGGTATTTTTGTACTCTCCCTTGGCCCTGGAAAGCCATAAACGTTGCAATAGGGGAAATGCAGTCAGCGCAAGCGGACTGTTTGTGGACTTTATGAGATTACGTTGGTTTGGCATCGACTTGGCGCGGTAACTCAGGACAGCACGCAAGTAAAGACCAAAATGCAAAGCTACATGTATTTTAAAATCCGAGACGCTTAACCAGCCCTAAAGAAAGCTGCCGTGAAGGCTGTGCGGAGGTGATACTGCTCTTAATGTTCAAATCACAACAGTTATTTCCTATCCTACATCCAGGAAATCGATGCTTTGTGGACCAAAAATAGGAAGCTAAAAAATGCGGAACGTTTTACATTTTTGTTTAAGTGTGTAGGCAGTTTGCTGCATGACATCTCTTTGCAGTTGCTCGGGGAACAATCACGCACATCAGTTCACCACCTTTGGTTTTGCCAGCACACAGAGGCTTCGCTGCTGGTGTTTCTATATTTGTGCTCGTTGCTATTTTCATGCTGGTTTCTCTTCCTCAGAACTCAAGGCTGCGACATCAAACAAAAGCTGTATTATCTAGAGTGCACCGAAGCGTTTCCCAACAGGAAATTCTTTATCGTTAACATTTCATAAATGAGAAACGGAATTGAAGAGCAAATGTTTGCTATGAAAAATCTTTAAATACAATAAACATGGAGGGAAAATAGTGTGGAAAAAAACAATTGTGTATGCTTATAAAGCTGACTGCTCTTAAAACGAGCTAGGTGGGATCAAAATGTAGTTTAGATTACTTAAATTCTTACCTAGGAAGCATTCTGATGTGGAGCAGTGTCGAAGCCTGCCTCTCGGTCAGGGGGAACGTGCGCAGAAAGCTGTGTGGAAAGGCTGAGCTCGCTTAGGCCCGTGTTTCACCATCGATGTGACGTTTTGCAGGGTCAGGCGCATAAATCGTTCACAGCCAAACGCGCTGCAGTGAAAGACAAGTCTACTGAGATATCAGCGGGTTAGAAAAACAGTGAGTTTTACGTGAGTTGGGTAAACAGAGCTTCATCTTTTGGTTTGGGTAGCAAAAAAAAAATGTTTCGTTCCTTTTTTCTTCCTAGACTGGGCATTAAGGACAGAAGAGCATGAAAAGCAGGGATGAGAATTACCTGACATCGGGTTACAGTGACGTACAGCTGCGCTAAACTAATGCGCCTTTGCGGTTTAGAAGGGCAGAGCGAATCCCACCCTTGATTAATGAATCTCTTCCATTTCTGGTGGCTGAAGTTCTGTGACAGATTGGTGGCTTTGTCTGCTTTGCACTGCAGGATCATTCTGACAAGTAACACATCTGTTTGCATTTTGCTTTGTTTTCGGAGTGAGATCGAGAGACTTCCCGGCGAGACGTCCAGCTACTTAAACGGCACCGACTTCTGGGTAAATACGTCAGTATATTAAAAAAAAAAAAACTTCTGAGAGCGTTTTAATGAGACTAAATCTCCTCTAAAGCACACAGTTCTGCTATGTGCCGCTGTGGCATGAAAAATAATCAGGGGATGGGAAGGAGGCACTGGAGACATTAATTGTGAACACAACTGGAGTTTGTGCATTTGTTTGTAGGCGCTGGGCAAGTGTCAGAAACGGTTAAAAACACCCTGAATCCCAAAATGCAGCAAAGGGAAACCAGTTGGAAACCGGCGCCGTGTCCCCTCCATCTGCCTTAGAGAAACACTTGTTCGGGATGCAAGGCTTCTGCGTAAACTGCAAAGTGGACTTCTTGTTAAAAACATACCTTGCTTTTTACGATAGCTTAGAAAATGCACCGTGTCTCTTGTTTAGCACAAGAGTTGAAGCATCTCGCCAGCCCACGTATGTTATTTTTAACCGCTGAAAGCACGGCTGGAAATAGTCGTAAAGAATGTTCCCCTTTATATGTAAAATCGTTCTGTGTGCAAGGAGGTGGTTGGTGACAGCCAACATGGCTTCACCAAGGGCAGATCGTGCCTGACCAATTTGGTGGCCTTCTATGACAGGGTAACAGCATCAGTGGACAAGGGACGAGCAACTGACATCATCTACCTGGACTTGTGCAAAGCTTTTGACACTGTCCCGCACGACATCCTTCTCTCTAAACTGGAGAGACATGGGTGTGATGGACGGACCACTCGGTGGATAAGGAGTTGGCTGGATGGCCGCACTCAGAGAGTGGTGGTTAATGGCTCACGGTCCATGTGGAGACCGGTCACGAGTGGCGTCCCTCAGGGGTCCGTGCTGGGCCCGGCCCTGTTCAGCATCTTTGTCGGCGACATGGACAGTGGGGTAGAGTGCACCCTCAGCAAGTTGGCCGATGACACCAGGTTGTGTGGTGCCGTCGACACGCTGGAAGGGAGGGATGCCATCCAGAGGGACCTGGACAGGCTGGAGAGGTGGGCCCATGCCAACCTCATGAAGTTCAACCAGGCCAAGTGCAAGGTCCTGCACCTGGGTCGGGGCAATCCCAGGCACAAATCCAGGCTGGGCGGGGAATGGATGGAGAGCAGCCCTGAGGAGAAGGACTTGGGAGTGCTGGTGGATGAGAAGCTCAACGTGAGCCGGCAATGCGCCCTTGTGCCCAGAAGGCCAACGGCATCCTGGGCTGCATCAAGAGGAGCGTGGCCAGCAGGTCGAGGGAGGGGATTCTGCCCCTCTACTCCGCTCTGGTGAGACCCCACCTGGAGTACTGTGTCCAGTTCTGGAGCCCCCAACACAAGAAGGACATGGACCAGTTGGAGAAGGTCCAGAGGAGGCCACGAAGATGATAAAAGGGCTGGAGCAGCTCTGCTGTGAGGCCAGGCTGAGAGAGCTGGGGCTGCTCAGCCTGGAGAAGAGGAGGCTCCAGGCAGACGTTAGGGCAGCCTCCCAGTGCCCAAAGGGGGCTGCCGGAAAGATGGGGAGAGGCTGTTCAGAGGGCCTGTTGTGATAGGACAAAGGGTAATGGCTTTAACACAGAGGGAGGTAGATTCAGATTGTATATTAGGAAAAAATTTTTTACAATGAGGGTTGTAGAACACTGGAACAGGTTGCCCAGAGAGGCGGTGGATGCCCATCCCTGGAAACATCCCAGGCCAGGTTGGCCGGGGCTCTGAGCAACCTGATCTGGTTGGAGATGTCCCTGCTTCTGGCAGGGGGGTTGGGCTGGATGGCCTTTGAAGGTCCCTTCCAACCCAAACCAGTCTGTGATTCTATGATTCTATGTGTTTGGCAGCATACTCCAGCGATCCGCTTCCTCACTGCCTGTGGCCGCTGTAAGTAATTTAGAATGAAAACATTTGTGTAGCCTTCGCAGTCTGACTAGGGTAATTGAGTTTAAAAGACATTAGAACAAAAAAATATTTTGCATTCAGAGTTATAACTTGGATACGAAGCACGCGGACTGCAGGTAACCCCAAATGTTAACGCGATTGTGTTTCTATTTTTAAATTGGCAGATAAGAGAGCCCCGGGAAACGGACCCAACGTGCGAGGTGAGCCATGGGAAATGTTTGCTTTGCCAACGCCTCTCAGAATAACAACATGAGATCGTGTATGACATCATCACGTTCAAAATTTCATTTTTTAGCTGAACAGCTTAAAAAAATTAAGTGAAAACCCAAGCTTTTCATTGCTGCTGAGGTGATTAAGTTGCCTGTTAGTTAGCAGAAATTTTGTATGCATTCCAAGGTGTTTTCACAAAACTGGTGGCTACATATGCATCTTTTATTTTAATTTAAAGTTGTAAAAATCTTTATTTTCATTTGTTTTGTTTAAGAAAAAAAAACTTGAAAAGCATTGACACCCCATATCACTATAATTTAATTATCAGTTTTAATTAAAGCCCTGGAATTGAAGAAGAGTGGAGCAGCTTAGAGTAAATAAACATTTAAACATAAATAGCCCCAACGTGCAGCTTCTGGGGAAAACCCCAAGAGATGAGGAGCATTTTAAAAGCGATTTTCATTGCGTTTGAATTCCTGCAGCACTCAGGCAGAGGGCGCCGGCGGAGCGGAGGAGAGGAAGAACTGCGCATCCTCTTCAGGATGGCACCAGGAGAACACCCACCGCACAGGATTAAACCAAATTTATTGGGCATGGCTGTGATATCTGGAGGGGTGTTGCTGAGATGGAGCAATGCCCCAAAATACGTGAAGTTGGCTTGGAATACGACGTGGCCAGTGACTCAGGGCTGGGCCTCAGCATCCCGTGACACAGGGGAATTTAAAACCAGAGGGTGAGCAAGCGATGGCTGTGTCTCACCGCTGCGTTTGCCATGCCATGCCAGGCGCGTCATTCAAGCAGCTTTCCACCAGCTGGAGTAAAAAGTCATTAAAATGGAATGGCAAATGGGGTCGGTCGCAAGGTGTAGCTGTAACGAAGAGACCTTGGCGGTCTGACAGAAAATGTTTGAACGTCTGGGACAACTCTGTGCGCAGCTGCGATACGCGGGTCACCGAATTCACAGAAGTCCCGCAGCTCAATCTCGATACGTCTTGCCAGAGTGATCTGGAAGAAAAAAAAAGAAGCTGGTCTTGAAGGTCAGGGGATCTTGTTGCTCCTCCTGTGGGAAAATCCTCCTACCACATGGGCTCGGGCGTAGGATCCGAGCCCGGGTGTTGGCAGCGGCAGGAGGCTGCTGGGGAAGCCTGGTGCCGTTCCCGTCTCTCCCTCTTCCATCCTTCTGCTCCTTACACCCCAGATCACGCAAGTTTTGAAACTTGTGCTTGTACCAAGGAGTGCTTGGTAAATCAGAAGAGCGTCCTTCCAGGTTCAAAGTACGGGAGTGTTTCTTGGTGTTACAGAAAATGAGGTAATGCTCCTCTTCAGGAACAGCGCTGGATGAGTAACGGTCGAGCAGGCAGAACAGCCCTTGCTCCTGCTAATCGCAGTTGGGATTAGCTGCTATTCCTAGAGGGACAGAGCTAAAAAGGGGCCGCACGAAACACAGCCAGTGCACCCTCACTGATCGCTATTTATAGAAGAATGGATAAATGAATAAATCCTGCCTTTCACTTCCAATTAAGCAGCTCCCCTTTTCTTCAGCGAGTAACCTACGCATCTGTTGTCCTTCAAGCCCTTAGCTCACCGGTTGAGGTCACATTCTAAATTTCAGTTCACCGTTCAAAATAGGTTGGGTCTTCTTCCTGCAGAGCAGTTGGAGGCCAGGAAGTTTTGCGTACGTACAGATCTTGATACAAAAAAAGATTTGTGTGGTCTGGAAGGTTCAGGATTTCTCTGGAAAAAAATACGATTCCAGGCTCCTGATTTTACTCCTCATCTCCTGGCACCTTACTGAAGGAGTTGGGGGGAGTACTCACGGCAAAAAGTGCTGCTTGGTGTGCATACTGACTGCAAACTGAATTAAAAAATAGGTATTTAATTGCATCCTAGTGTTTTCTGGCCTTGTTTAGGTTTTAAATTATTTAGTGTCTGCAAAGTACTTAGCATTTAATTATTTGTCCATTTTTCTTGGAAATGCCTTTGTAATGATGTCAGTGATAATTTTTTTCAACTAAATAAGCCCAGAGTGTTGTCTCCTTCTTAAATACATCCTTGTAATTGTCCTTAAGGGAGGACAAATGCCTTTTTGTGCCTTTGCTGTGACAGATTTGACTAAATGAGTTGCAAATCAAAAGTATAATGCAATAATTATTTTCTTATTTTAACATTCATATTCTACTATCAACAAGGATTCACAGTTCATGTGATTAATGGGGGAATATTCTTTGGTTACAGGACTGCTGCAACTCACACCAGTGAAGAAAGCTGGAGGTAACGTGTAACAGAATTCAGGTAGCAGTAGGCAGCTCTGAAAATAACGTCGAATGCTTGCAAGACGTTCAACCACAGAGAAATACACAACCAGCGGTAAATCATCCTCCGCTGCTAGAGCCTGGGTTCAAATCACCAGGTAAGGGATTGTATTTTAATGTCTCTTCAGAACACCTGTGAGTCGGGGGCTTTTTGTTCTGCCTGTGTGCCGAGCCCAGCAGCTGGGCTGGCACCAAGATCCCGCAAGGTCCTGTAGCACAAACACATCAAATAATAACGATAACGGACGGATCCCAGCACCTTCTCGAAAAGTACAAGCAAACAGCAATGCTGAACACGAGTTAGAGGTACGCTAGCTTTGGAGGAATGACCCAGTTCATTTATTTGAAACGATAAAGCAGATCTCCCGATGCAGATTTTATCTTTTAGTCCATTTATTTGCCTTCTAAACTCAACGGGATGTTTGGAGAGTCGCTGGCCCAGGTAATTCAAACACCTTGGCTTCAGGTGAATCCAGAAAGTGGTGGTCAGATGCTTCTTCTTTTGAATCTTTTTGTTTTCCCCTTCCCCCTTCTGAGCTCTGCCGACATACCACGGTGTTGGCCTCCAAAATCGGTCCTACAACTCTGCTCCGCACTTTTATTCGTACAAAAGGGTGCAGCGCTTTGGGAACTGCGGACGAAAGGGAACCGCAGTAAAATCACAGTAAAACCTGCAGTTTTCAGAAGTCCAAGGCTCTCCTATCAGAGGACAGTCCCGAACTCTGCCTTGCTGTCCTGGTGAGCCCAGCAGACAGGGGCATCCATCTTGTTAGATACTTCTCCATTATTTGCAGAAAAGACATTTAAAGCAACTGTATTTTATTTTGAAAAAATCTTTACAGGTTTCCTTTCCCACAGGATGTCTTTGGGTGGTGGAAGAGCTCTTTAATGTCAACAGGACTTGTTGCTGGACAATGTAATGTTTGGCATTTAAATCTTCCTTGAGGATTCATTCAAATATATATTTGTATAAATAAAAATCTATTTAATCTCATTAATAATTACTGTAGTCCAATTACTATTTAAACAGCATGAGAACAGCTTCAGGGGCAGATTTTGGTGCCTAAGTTTAGTCAAGAGGATTGTCCCAGGATTACGGTGCTGTCTATTTTAAGAGATCAAATTTTATCTTGATTATTTAAAAAGGAGTGGGATTTTCCTCCACTCGTTTCAAAGAGAAAGTTGGCCAAGGCAGTCTGCATTTCCTGGGACAGCACACGCTACCACAGAACAGAAAATTCCTGCTCTCTGCAACCTTTGATTCACATCCTCGTCTGTCTCACATCTGTGAAATGCTTCTACTTCGCTCTCAACGTAGGAAAGTCGTTTTTCCCATCTCTGCTGTAGCAGATAAGATCCACGCTTTCACCAAATTTCAGTGGCGGTCCCAGGAAACAGCAACAACCAGGGACTGGTGTGAGAAGAGCTCCTCCTGTCCAGAGAAACTCCACAGACTCACGCTTCACGTGGAAGATATTCTAAGCAGCTATTTTATATTTGACCCAAGTATCAAACCAGTAACGCTACTGGATCAGACTGCGCTTCCTTTATTCCTCCCTGCTCTAAAACGGTTTCAGCCGTGCCTTTGGTTGTGACACTCGTGCACAACTGCTCAGCTCCAGCTGTCAGATTGAACACAAGCTCGTAAGTGAAATCCCAGAGGTTCAGGCTGGAAATGATGTTGATGCAAACAACGCCGTGGAATGACTCCCTGGGTTGTGGGTTCTTGGTGCCAGTCGCAAACCAGACACGTCGAGTTAGAAAAATTCAGATGCGTCCCTTGGAGCCAGATATCTCGGCCGTTCTGATGTCAGCATCTGCTTCCCACTAATGTCATTTGTGCCTGACGAACCCGTTAGCCAACGTACAATATTCCAGTTCTAAAGCTTTCTGCCTGCTGGGAAGAGAGAGCCGACGTGCAGAAAGCCATCAGGTGAAGAGGAGGTCATCCTTCCGCACACTGACGATACCGCAAGGGAACCAAACTGGCTTCGGGTTGTCTCCCCAAATTCCTCTTAAAAGCAGCAGTCTTCTAACTGAAGAAACACCGTGAGCATTTCTCTTGAGCCCCGTTGCACCCCATCCACCTGTGGGTTGTGGTATCCACGGGCAAATCAACCCGTGGCGTAAGTGAGTCCAGCTCTGGGAACGGGCCCAGAACTAAGCATTTGCTCCAATAAATTAACATCTTCGGTTCCGCAACAAAATCATCTTCTGTCGTGTCAGTAAAAGGAGAGAGGAAGAACAGAGCGCTGCCAGCAGGAGGGAGCTGAAATTCATGCAAACTTTGAAAAATAGAGTAGTTGCTTAGAAACAATTGTGCCTGTGTGTCTCATGATGTTTTTCTTCCTCTGGTTTCCATTAACACGAAATAATTTTCTTTACCTATCTCTCTCCTGTGTGCAAGAAACTTCACAGCGTCTGAGTCCCGGCCCTGGCTCTGCATCTGGTTTCTGGTGACCTGGGAAAACCCCGACCCTTTCCCCGTGCCTCAGTTCTTATGCCCTAGAACGACGCTCGTGTCCGAGACTTCTCCTGCCACAGCGTTCAGGTCTCCTCAGGAAAGAGGCTCTTGGCAAGGAAAATAAGGTTTGGATGAGTTTCCATCTCTGAAGAGTTTCAGGCCTGCGAAGCCAAAATTCGTTTGTTTTCCTGTTAGCTTTCCTTGTCGGCTGCCATTTAACCCTCTGCTTTTCTAACAGAGTGAAAAAAAAAAGTCACTGCACCCTGAGCGGGCATGTCTTTTTTTCCTACTCAATTACCTCTCGTTAGTAAATACCAGTAACTCCATTTAACTGCCTTGGGAACAATTCCTGCATCTGCTGGGCTGGCCTGCAGTAAGTCTTGTGGTTTCCTGTTGCCCTTGGAGAATGAGCACACTTCATTATGTGGAACGGTTTACTTCACCTCATTATTTTTTCATAATCTTATTGTGCTTCCCCTTTTAACAGTGACAGGGAAGAAAAAAAAAAGCAAAGAAACAAGCAAAGGTGCTTTTGGGTCCAGAACTTTATCCACTGTCTTTTGGAAACGGCATGTACGTGTCAGTTATGTGGAGTTAATTGGCCGCTCCATGAGGTTTTTTGGAAAAGTCAAGTGAGTTTTAAGGCAAGAAAAGCTCTTTCATAACCCCGCTAGCCGAGGCCTTTAAATGTCTTCTTCACAAATCACTCCAGAGCTAACCGGTCGAGCCCAAGCTAAGCTGAAGAGGCATCATGTCTGCAATCCCTGTGCTTCCTCCTCATGCGTTCCTCTTCACCAGTGAAACGATTTCTGTACAGAGCCCTGACAGCGGCGGTCCTGGGCTGACGAGTGCCTTGCCTCGCTTCTTCAGTGTCTTGGTGATGCTGGCCATCTGCTCCCCTGCCTTTATCCCCCTCTGCTCCAATCCCTGATCCTCTTTGTGGCACCTTCTTTTTTATCCTAACGTCCCCTAACAAATCCAGGCGAGTCATTGCGCTCGGTCAAGCCTGCGGTTTAATCTTCCTTCGTATCCATGATGTAAAGCGCCGTAACGGTGCTGGTGTGTCACGCTGTCTGTAAGGACAACGGGCATTTAACGGCCGCTTTAGCCGTCTGGATACCAGCCCCGTGCTGCGCTGGGCATTCATTCTGCTGGTGACCGGCGCCCGAAGCTTCAGGAGAAAGGGAAAAGCTCTAATTTTGCCTGTTGCGTGAAGCTCTGGGTTCGTTCCTCGTCGCCGGCGGAGAGGAGGGTCGCTGTTGTGTGGCCGGTGCGGTTGGATAACTCAAGCTCAGCAGCCAGCCTGAAAATCAGCTCCTCAGCCGGCCGCAGTGCGGCTGCACGGGGGCTTTACTGCCCTAACTTACAGTGCTGGGACGGAGGCCTGTGTCCCGAGGGAGCAGACCCTGTCTGAGCCTCGGCTGACGCGTCCTGGGGCACCCGGGGCCGTACGGCGCGTCACCCGAGCGCTGGTTTCTGCGCCACCAAGTCAGTAACCTCCTACAAACACACATTTTATCTCACTCTCCCCAGAAGGGACAGTAATATCCAATACAGTGCGACAAGAGTGACTCGGGGCTTTAGTTCAGTTCTGCTTTTACGAGGTTTTAATTTGATTTACAATGTTTTTTTAATTTCCAAAGCGTTAAAAGCCAGACAATCCACGCCAGCTGTCACAAAATTAAGCTTAGCAGTTCATGGGTCAGCCCGACGTATCCAAACAGAGCCGCAGTCGTCTCAGATTTGCTTCTCCTTTGGGCTTTTCCGAAGAAAAGGTCATCCCCCGGGTGTGCCTATGCCAGCAGAGCCAGATGTGGATTCCCCCCGCGGCAGAACCGCAGCCGGCAGCTCCGACTCTGCCTCTCGCCAGAGCCCTGCCTTTCCCTTCTCCCTCCCACGCCAGTTCTGACCGTGGTCCAGATGAAATAACCGGGTGAAGGCTCCGCGTGCATCACGAGGAGAATGAGTGAAAACGGGGTTTAGCAGCCGGGTCGGTTGACGCCTCCCCCCTTGATTTCCTTCCTGGAGCTGGTGCTCTCTTCTTCAGAATGCTTCTCTGTAGTTCCCTTCTTACTTGAGAGCAGCTGCCCCACAGCCCCAGGTCCCAACCCACGCATTTCCTCGCCTTTCTCCGAACCCGGCACGCCGAGGCCGGTCTGACTGCGCTCCATCCCCCTGCAGTTCCCGTCTCCCACTCTCGCTCATCTCCCCGGCAGGATGAACACGTGGCGATGCTCAGGCTCCGCGGATCAACAGGAGCGGTTGGCAGCAGACCCTCCGGGCTTGGAAACATCAGGATTTTCACCTGCTGCTATTGGCGATTAGGGCTGGATTTTGGGAATCCCACTCTCCTTTACCAGCCTGAGCCACTGGGAATGCAAACGAGCCAGAAGTGGGGGCTGCTTCCCGCGTTTGTGAAGTGACTGGAATAAAACTGGTGATGGCTGGAAGGGTTAATGCGGTTCCATAGGCCAAGTCCTCTGAAATCCTCAGATGAAAGGGACGTCAGAAGTGCAAAGCACTTGCACTTGTCCGGCACTCAAGGGGCGACTTGCACAGGAGCTGCTGCGAGGTATCCAGCTAGGAAGTTCTGAGAAAACTTTCATCCAAAGGGAAAAAAAAAAAATCAAATCAAATCAAATCCCTAAACATTCGCTGGAGCTGATGGAGGCGGGTGAAACTGCGTAGCTCAGCGGAGCCGTCCCTGCTTGCGTCGCGCCAGGGTTTGTTCCTGAGCGACTGACGGCACCGCAGCGAGCAGCGAGCGTGGAACCGGTCAGTGGTTTAAGGAGCGTCGGTGTCTGCCGCCAAAGGCGGCTTTGTGCTTGCCGCCGTCGTCGGCTCCCGGCCTGGGTGTTGTGCAGGGACGTACGCGGGGAGTGCACCTGCTGCTCTTCTGCTGGCACCTTGGTTTCGAGTCCAACGAAGAGGCTGAGGCCCAGGGCCCGCTCCTCTGCGCGCTGGAGGACGGGGAGCAATGCTGACGGCGTTTTTGAGGCACAGCCCCGGGTCAGCGCCCCTGCAAACGGCTCCGCTGTATTGAGAACACCGCCGTAACGGCTGGAACAGCGTTCCTGGCTCAGCCCGTCGCCCCTCAGCTGTGTCACGGGCGGTCCTGTTAGACCCCTCCCCGCTGCTCGTCCTCTCCTCCAAAAAAGCCTTTCCCTCGCTCCGGCGTTTTTGCAGAACCGTCCCGCACTTCCACGTTTTGCCCGTCAGAGCATCTGCCGACGGGAACGCCTGCGATCGCTGGCTGTCTCTCGCAGGATCCCGGGATAAGGCTGCTTCCGCGCAGGCCCCGAATCGCAGTGACGGGATCGCAGCGTCACCGAGCTCCGGGTCAGCGGGCGGTCGCCTGCCTGGGAGAGCGACACCGGGAACAGCACCCGGGCGGGGGAGTTGCGTGGAGGTGCGTGTGAGCTCAAAATCTTGTGAAGGGACGCTGAGGAGGTAAAAAATCTTGGGCTGAACTTGAAAAACAGAAGAACCAGGCCCAGGCCAACAAGAACCAGGCCCAGGAGAGCGCTGGGGAGCTGCGGAGCAGCTGCGGGTCGGCCCGGGAGCGGCTGCATCACTGCCGCCGTCGCCGCGCGCCGCGTGGTTTCAGACGGAAGGGCAGCGCTGGCGTGACCATCGAAGGGGGCCGAGGCCTCGTACGTCTCCTGAGAGGGAAATTCCTTGAGAAAACCGTTTCTCCCCGCTGTGGAAATGGTTTAAACTAGAACTGGCAGGGAAAAAAAGGCAAGATTTGGCTTTTATTTAACGCTGTGCCTGCCTCGCTGCCCTCTGACAATCGCTGCGGGCGGGCGGAGAGGAGCGGCGATCGCGAGCGGGAGGAGGACACGAAGCCTGGGACGGCTTCCATACCATCGCCATCGGCCGCCTGGGAACCGGGGCGCGCAGAAAGGTCTCGCCGTTGAACAAACACTGCGGCGGGGGGAAAAAAAGGCTGCGGGGCGGCCGGGGCTGCGCGGCACAGACCGTTCTTTCTTTACTGGGCTTTTCTCTGCCCCGACGTGATAAACAATCCCTTTGTGCGAGACATAAACAACGCGAGGGTGCTGGTGGAGAACAAAGGCCGCGATTCAGCGCCGGGATCAGCTGAACGCCGCGCATGACAGGCCCCGCGCCGCTCCTCCCGCGTGGGGCTTCGCCACCGGCCGCCACCGGCCCCGGCGGCCCCCGCGCCCCAGCCGCCGCCGCCGCCCTGGGGCCCTCTCCCCGCTTTTCTCCAGGGAACGCGGTTGTGCAGAGGAAAGGCTGAGCGGGGATGGACCAGAGCGGCAAATACGCCCGAGCGGCGGTTCCCCGCCGGAGATTTCCCGGCACGGCCCAACACCCGCGGCACGGTGGGCGGCAGCACGAGTCTCCCCGCTCGGCCGCCGAAACCTGCCGCTGGGCTTTGCGAGGACGCGTCCGCCCGGCTGCGAGAAACAGCGCCGGGGCACATTCTCCGCGCGCTTCGCCCACGGGCGCCCGCGGCAAGGGGAATGCCAAGCGCGCGGCTGGGCGGACGCTGCGTCCCGCCAGGCCCCGCTGCGGCCGACCCGCTCAGCATTGTCCCCCCGCGCCGGGGCGGCTTTGCCTTCCCGGGGGGCGCGGCCGCTCACCCCGCGCCTTTCCCCGGCAGCGAAAGCAACTCCCACTGGGAATGCGCCACAGGGGACCAGGCACCTTCCCCTCGGCCTCCTGCGTTTGGGGGGCACAGGCCCAGACTGCGGGGTACTGGCCCCACACAGGCCCCATGGAGGGCTACAAGCCCCACGCAGCGGGTGCAGGCCCCACAGGGGTTACAGGCCCCACGCAGGGGGTGCAGGCCCCACACTGGGGATTAAGGACCCACAGAGGGGGTGCAGGCCCCATACAGGCCCCACGCAGGGGTTTCAGGCCCCACAGGCGGGTTCAGGTCCCACGGGGGGGTGCAGGTCCCACACAGGGGGCTCAGACCCCACAGGGGGGTTCAGGTCCCACAGGGGGGTTACAGACCCCACGCAGGCCCCACACAGGGGGTGCAGGCCCCACAGGGGGTTCAGGACCCACAGGAGGGGTGCAGGCCCCACACGGGGTACGGGCCCCATACAGGGGGTTTAGGGCCCCACGCAGGCCCCACGCAGGGGGTGCAGGCCCCACAGGGGGGTTCAGGCCCCACGGGGGGGTTACAGACCCACGCAGGGGGTTCAGGCCCCACGGGGGGGTTCAGGCCCCACGGGGGGGTTACAGACCCACGCAGGGGGTTCAGGCCCCACAGGCGGGTTCAGGCCCCACGGGGGGGTTACAGACCCACGCAGGGGGTGCAGGCCCCACAGGCGGGTTCAGGCCCCACGGGGGGTTACAGACCCACGCAGGGGGTGCAGGCCCCACAGGCGGGTTCAGGCCCCACGGGGGGGTTACAGACCCACGCAGGGGGTTCAGGCCCCACAGGCGGGTTCAGGTCCCACAGGGGGGGTGCAGGCCCCACACAGGGGGCTCAGACCCCACAGGGGGGTTCAGGCCCCACGGGGGGTTACAGACCCACGCAGCCCCCAGGCCCCGCGGGGCGGGTAGTGCCCCTCAGCCCAGCCGCAGGGGGGCGCTCTCCCCTTCCTCCCCCCCCCCCCCGCCCCGCGCAGGCGCCGTGGCGCCGCCGAGCGGGCGGGGGGAGGAGAGGGCGGGGCCGCCCCGGCGCCGCCATTGGCTCGGCCCAGCCCGGCGGGGGCGGGGCTGCGTGCGCCCGCCAAAGCGTTCCGGGCAGGAACGGGGGCGGCGCGGCGTTCCGGGCGGCGGCGGCGGTGCACCGCGCTCCCCTTCCCGCTCCCGCCCCTCCGGGAGCGCGGCCTCGGCGGCGGCCGGGCCCGCAGCGCCATGGAGCCGCGCACAGGTAACGCCCGCTCGGCGGGGGCGGGCTCGGGGAAAGTTTTCGGCGGGGTCGGGCCTGGAGCGGCGGCCTCCGGGCTCCCGGGGCGGCGGCTCCTCCCGCCGGGGTCACGGCGCTGCGCCCGGGTATCGCCCGGTCCCGGTCGGGCTCCCGGTCGCGGCCGGGCCCCGGTTGGGCCCCAGGAGCGAGGGGGTCCCGCTGCAGCTCCCGCGGGCCGAGGAGGGGGGCGGCCGGGCTCCCACTCGCGGCCGCGGCCGGTCCGCCGCCGCCTCCCCGCAGGTTCCTGCCCGGTGAGGAGCCCTGGGTCAGCGGCTCCCCCGCTCCGGCCGGTGGAGGAGCCACCCGAGCGGGGCTTTCGGTGCTTTCGGGGCCGCTCCCAGCGACGTGGGCTCCGCTGAGTCCCGGGGAGGGGAGGCTGAGCCCGGGAGTGACCCGGGACGGCGTCTGCGAGCCCCGAGCCGGGCCTAAGCCAAAGCGGGCCGTGGGGCCGGGGCGGCGGGCGCTGGGCTGTTCCAACGCCCTCGCTCCTGGCGGTTTCGGACCGAACACTTGGAGCCTGGGCGCTTCTCGGCCGTGGTCCGAGCGGGATTGCCGTCCGCAACCTGGCAGTCCCCGCGGCTCTTCCGTCCCGCGTCCGTGTGCCAACTCCGCCGGCGGCCCCGTGCGAGGGCTCTGCCTCGGTGAAAAGCCGCTGTCGCTTTTCCTGGGCCCGTTTAACGGCGCCGGGCGTCGGCGCGCGGGTCTGCGCGTAACCGTCGGGGCTGAGGCCGCGCTCGGGTCGCTCGGCCGTGCCGCAGCGAGACACGAGCTTGAAAACGACTCCGAGAGTTTACCCGTCTTAATCTGGGGAGGAAAGGGGAGTTTCTCATCTGGCTAATTACAGGTTGCCGAGCCGCGGACTCCGTACGCTTTCCTTGTGGGCGAGGAGGCTGGCGGTGAGTCACCGGCTCCAGCATCTCTGACAATCCCGTGCTTAAGGGAAACGTCTTTGCCCCGACGCTCGGCGGTGGGAGTCGCTTACGCAAGGAGCGCGGTAACGGGACGGAGCCTCCCGGGAGGCGGCGACGGCTCCCTGTCACGGCGCGGAGAGCGGCGCTCGTCCCTGCCGCCGCGCCTCTCCCTTTACCTGTCTGTAAAGCGGGCTAAGGCTGGCGCCGTGCCGTATGCGCAGGGATGGCTTGCACGGCGCGTTTGCCGGCGGCGACGCGCTTGCGGCGTGCGGAGGGGACGATTTCTGACTTCGATTTGCAGCGACGATAAAGACGTTAGCGTCAGCTTAAGTTGCGTAGTCGGAAACATCAAACTTGATGGCTGGAAGTCTCCGCGTCGGATCGCTGACAACGTCAGATTTCTTCTTCCTGACCCTGCTGCATCTTTCCGGTCCTCGGCGAAGGCTGATCGCGGTCGCTCCCGTTCGTACGCCGCGGCGGGGCTCTCAGGTTTGGGTTCCCGTTCTGCCGCGCCTCACGCGAGCCCGGCTACTCCCGACCCTGGAGGAGCAGCGCTCTTCGTTACGCCGCGATGTAAAGAGTGCAAACTCCTTATGCCGCAGGAGGAGAGCGGGCTGGCCAGCTGGACTTTAAAGCCTTGTGGCAATCTTCTTTTCTTCGTAGTGTTTAAAATTAAAAAAAAAAAAAAAGCCCTGTGGTGCTGGTTGTAAGGCTTGAATTCGTAGTTTCAGCAGAAGAAAAGCTGTCGTTTGAAGAAGGTGTGGAAGGAAAATGAACAGTTGGCCTTGTGGCATCGCAGCTTTAACCCGCGCGGAGCGGGGACGGCGGGCACCGAGCTCCTTCCTGCTGATCCGGACTCCTTGCTCTGACGTCGTGTGGAAAACATTCACTTCTCAGGAAATACGAGGCACGCTCTCAACAGAAAGTGGATTGGCGAAGCCGCCGCGCAGCAGCTTGAGTGGCGTGTGTCTGCACTGTCGTTTTTTGAGGAAATGTGAGGTTTAAACTCGTTGAACGTGCGTTTTTTGCTTGCTAAAGAGATATAGACAGTGCGGCCGCTCGTGGCTTTCCTACTTGATGCACCTGGAAGGGCCGTCTGTCGGGACGCTCGTTAGGAGCGCGCGGCTCGGAGCCAGCCTTTCTCCGGGCGCGTCCGTAGGCGTGAAACGCTCGCCAGCTCTCGGCGTGCGAGCGGTGGGTGTTGGCGTGCAAACCCCTGCCGAGAACAGCGGGAGGCAGGGGCTGCCAAGAGGAGTTTGCCCCCAAATGTTTACGGAGATCGGGTTCTTCCTCGTGCCTTAATTTTTGTTGGTTTGGCTTTCCGCCGAGAGTTCACCGTGTTTCTGGCGAGCGCCCGCCGCTCGGTGACGTCGCTGTCCGTAGCGGCGCGAGGGCCGTGCTGGAAGGGACGCTCTCTCGCCCCGCATCTCGACAGCGCTGTGGTTAAACTGGAACTCGTCTCTTCAAGTGACAGCAAAACAGATTTACCTGGCAGGAAGAGGGCTGGCTGGGGAGAGAACAACGCTTAACAGGGTGGGAAAATCTGCCGCGGCCTGATCTGCGGAGGCGCTGATTCCGAGCATCCCCCCCGGAGCACAGCGAGCGCTGGCTCGCTCGCCAAACCAGGCTTTGCGCTGGAAATAGTAGCAGCCTGATTTGAGCAGGTGAATTCGCCTCAAACGGCGTTTCCTCGCGTGCAGCCGCTGAGAAAGCTGTGCTCATTTTAGATGTGCGCCTGGGAGTTGGCGAAAACGGGAGGAGAGCCTCAGACGGGTCGTTACTGTAACTGGGGAGCGTGGGGGGAGCCGGTGCCGCTGCGCTCAGCGAACGGTTTGACGGCTTTGTCCAGCCGCAGCGACAGGAAGGGCCAAACTTTACAGCCCTCGATTCCCCGCTGCGCTGGGCTCCTCGCCGTCGGCTCTCGTTCGGCCCAGGCGTAGCCGCGCTTTCGCTCCCGGGGTGCTGCCGCCGCGCCCGCCGGCCTGGCACCTCCCCTGCTCCGGCGCCTGGGCGGCCTGCGGAGACGGGAAGCTGATGCTGAAGTGGAAGCAAGGACGTTGTGAAAATTAGACCGTGCACGCGCGGTAATTGTCCTTATTAATTATTCCGCTGTAATGACAATACTTTTTTTTTTTTAACGCCATGCGTGATCCGCATCGGGCTTTGAGCTGTTCTTTTGCCTCCAGGCAAACAGAAAGTTAGGCTTTGCCGTTCATCCCGAAAAGCGCAACCGCTCTCGGCAGAGGAACGGATAGATGGGAGCGGCGCCGATGCTGCGGGTAGAGCCTCGGAGCGAACGAAGGCGCTGCGTTTGCGCTGGGGACCGTTCTGGCTCTTGCACGGCTCGCGGGCTTCGTTCCCGTGCGGCTGCCGACGTGCTGGAAGAATCTGGGCGTGCAAATTAGCACGGCTGTATTCGGAGCTGGTGGTTGTAGCCCGAAAAACAGGGTGAAGTTTTTGTGTCAGAGCACTGAAGCGCATGAAAGTGGTGGCGTTTTTATAAACTTCGCTGCAGCTCTTGCTTAGCTGCTGCTTTTCTTGTGCTCTGCCTCTCTCGAGAGAGCGTGTTTTTAAGGGCGCCCTTTCCCTGCTGGAAAGCCTCTGCGGGGCCGGCGTGCTGTCCTGGAGCACCCGGACTGTGCCAAAACTCCGCGGGAGGCTTCCGAGGCTTCACGAGGCGGTAGGTCTCCTTGAAGAGCTGCTCCTACCCAGCACGAGACGCTGTAGCCCTGCGACCTCCGCCCTGCAGTCCGTGTCTATTTACAAATATTCCTCTTTCTGCTCGTGAGCCGGCTTCCTTTTCGCATCCACAGCGCCCGTTCCTCGGGCTGAAGGCGCTGGCGAGCTCGCAGGTTCGCTTGCACCTCCCTTGTCAGCAGGAAGAGCTGCTTGGCTGGGCTTTAGGAGGTGATTTTCACCCTCGGTGGCGCGAGAGCTGCGTGGTCCCTGTCCCGTCTCACGCAGCGCCTCGTCGGAGCTTAGCGGCCGTAATGAAGGTACGAGGTCAGGTCGGGTTCGCCGCGGCGGCGCTAATCCCAGCTCTGCGTTTCGGCTGTTCTGGCCCGCGTTAGGTAACCTGCCGGTGGCGGCTCAGGGATGCGGGCTGGGACGGAGGCAGCGCCCCGCGGCCGTGGGAAGGAGGAGAAAGTGAGGAGCCTCCCTCGAGCGCCGTCAAATCCTGCTCGTTTGGCGCTGAGCCGCGTGAGTCGCTCATTTTGCCGGTAGCTGCTCTGATACAGCTCGTTAGCGAAGAGCGGGGCTCGCTCGACTGGACCGCAGCGCTGGTTACGGCACCGAAGTCTCGCCCGCGCCGCACCAGGAGCTGTTTGTTGGGGCAGGGCTTGGGCGCGGGTCTACGTGGGGAGCGAGCAGCCACGTTTTTTGGTTCGGGACTTTGGCGCGTTTCGGCTTGCTGCCGTGCTCGTGGGAGCTTCCTTCTCGTGGTGGGGAGCAAAAAGCTCTGCCAAAACGAGATTTCTCCTGGAGCTCGGCACCTCCTGCCTCAGCTGTCTCCCACAGGTGGCAGCGGGTTTCGGAGGGTCCGGCTCGGAGCCCCTCCTGGCCTCCCTCCCGCCCGCGACGCCGGGGCGTGTGGAGGTGCCGGCCAAGGTCGCGCGCTGACTTTGTGCGCCGGGACCGCAGCCCCGGCGTCCTGGCGCGGGTTCCTGCCCTCCAGACCCAGGCACCCCCGCGGTCCTGCCCCGTCCCGGCTCGGCTTCTGGTTCTTGGTGGGCGCTGGGACTCGGGGGTTTGTCGGTGTGGCGCTGGCCAGGCAGCTTTTTGGAGACTGGCTAAAAAAATAAATAAACGCCCGGTTTTGTCTCTGTTTCTGTTCAACCTGCTTTTGTGCCGGAACTGAAGGTTCCACGCTGTGCTGCTGGTTTGGATAAGGCTGGCTGTCAGAAACCGGGGCGGTCTCGCTGTAAAACGAGCAGAGTGATGGGGGCTCCGAAATATTTGTAAGCCAGAAGCTCTTCCCGAGGATGCCGAGCGCGCGGTGGTAAATCTGCGTTTTCCCTGCTTTCCTCTCGTCTTTGCACGCAGCTCGTAACGCAGCCGGCGCGGTGCCCAGCAGAAACGCGAGAAGAGTTTTGGGAAGCGGAGCTCGTTGTCGCGGTGAGGGCGAGCCTGGTGTCTGGGGCCGGTGTGGAGGCTCCTGTTGTTTGCGGAAGAAGGTTTTGTCCCGGAGGAGTCGTTTCCTGCGCTGGCCGGTGCTGGTGGCGCGCAGAGGACGCGTGCCGCGAGTGTGACAGCGTGCTCAGGCGTGACAGCAGAACGGGGGCAGGTATTTCCAGCAGCAGTGAACTCAGCCGTCCTTGCTGGACAGGGCAATAAAAAAAAAACCTTTTAAAAAAAAAACAAAAAACAATAATGAATCATCCTGGAACCATTTGCTGGCAGTTCCGCGAGGCACTCCGGTCCGGCGGGGCAGCGTGCTGCTCCCTCCCCGTATCGCCGGGCGCTCGTGAGCCGTTCCTCTTCTCCTCTCCTTGCTTGGGTTGGTGTGAGCAACTCCCCGTGGCCTGTACGACTTAGAAACATCTCAAGGTGGGGAGTAATTTGTTAATCAGCTTCTGGCTTGGTTTTCAGCCTCGTTAGTTAAGCTTGATGCAGTCAGAAGCGCATTGGACCTTGGGCTCATGTGAATCTTTAAAAATCAAGGGAGGAAGAGCCGTTAAAACTGGATGAAGCATGGCCTTCGGAGATGTGAGCAACTAATTCTGGGTTTAAATTCGGGCTTACTTAGGAGCTTGTCCGCCTCAAGGAGCGGGATGCCCTTGCCGCTCGCCTCCTGCGAGCTGGAGTGGAAGCTCGGCCGGTGTCCGGCTGCGCGGGTGAAGGCTCGGCCCCGGTGCCGGCGGTTGTTCCTCCTACGGCTGGGCAACAGCGATGCGCGGGTGTTTAAACGGCGTGAACGAGCAGCCGAGTCACGCTCCGCGCGTGCCGACGGGCACGGTGACTTCTCGCAGAGGCTGATCAGCGCTGGGAGCGGCGACGGCCAGCGGCCAGTTTGGGGGCAGAAGGAGCTCCCGTTTGCAGATGAACATTTTTAAAACGCTGCCCTGGATCTGTGCCTCTGGCTACAAGACGAAGGCGCTTGCTGCTTTTCTGGGGTTTTCCCCGAGACTATTTACGAAACGTCCGGCCGTGCCCTGGCTGGGGGGTGGAAGCTCTCGCCAGGCTCGTGTTTTGGCTGCCTAGCGCTCGTCTCTCTCCTGCCTGCGACTCCTTCCAGTGTCTCATCAGGGCGAGGCTTAATTAAGCTTTTTATAGCATTTTACAAGCATTAGCTAACTAACTGCTGTGACGTCCCTGTGGGGTAGGTGTTTTTTGCGCTTAGCCTAATAAAGCCGTGTCTGTCCGCACGGGGACTCGGGGAATCGCGTCGGGAGGGAGACGCTGTTGAGGTGAGGTCGCTGGCGATGCCTCGGCGTTTTGGAGCCGGGCTGCTCTAAACGTACGTGGGTTCCCGGGGGTTTGTGAGCGCTGAGGTTGTCCCGTGCCCGCGTGACGCACCCGATGGAAACGGTAAGGCGACGTCGTGGAGAGGCTCCTGCAGATCCGAGCATCGTTTAAAAACGAGCCGCCCCCGGGCCGGCCGGGGTTGCAGACGTGCTGAGGGAGCGCCGGTGGCCCGCTGATAGCGGTGTCTGCAGCTGGCGTTATCGGCCTGTGCGCGTCGAAGGGGAAAGCGGGGCGAACGTGCGTTCCACGTGAACCGCGCTGAACCTTTCCCCGATTTCTTATCTTTCCGGCGAGAGATCCGGGAGCGTACGGAAGGGCCATGGGGGTGAGGGCGGAGAAAGGTCGACCCGCTGAAACGCCAGCGGCCGATTCTGGGGAACAGCATAAGCCAGGGCCTGAGAGATGCCAGCGTTTGCCTCTGTCGCCAGCTTTCCTTCGGTCAGGAGGCTGGAGCAGCGAGCGGCGCGATTCCCGCTCCTGTCCCTCGTGTTTCGCCCGCGTCATGGCAGAAGGGGCGCTGGGCTCGGGGGCTTCCTGGCCGTCTAGGACATCGTGGCTCCTAAAGCGAGGAGTCGCGCGCGGTTCAAAGACAATACCGACGCCGCTGCCTGCGGCTGGCTCCGTCGGTGCGGCCTCCGTGGAAGGCTCCGTCTGAGCCGCTGCGGCCGACACCAGCAGAAGGTTTGTTTTCTCCGGAGCTTTTCTTCTTCAGGCTCGTCTGCTCTCTTTGTCTTGCTCTGTATTTTAAACTTACCTTCCTCGCGCTGCCTTTTGCTCTGCTGTTGAGTTTGTTCCCCCTGCGGTTTCCCGGTTTTCCACCAAAGCACGCTGAAACCTTGGGAAGCCACGCGCTCTGGCAAAGCCCGTCAGCAAAAGCAGGGCCGATAAACTCTTGCGGTTCCCAAACGTTTGAGCAGAAGTAGTTGGGATGAAAGCCTTCCATGAATTCAGCGCTCCGCGGTTCCCGGGGGAGGACAGCCCCTCGGAGGAGGCTGTGATGACGGGACGATCCTTGTCTGCGGGGTTGCGGCACGGCGTCCAACCTCCCGCCAGCGCGGAGCCCCACGGTGGGATTCGAGCAGACGGCAACCGCGGGGGAGAGAACGGAACGGGCGTGAGGAGACCGCGCCGTCGCAGAGCAAGAAGGGAAGGAGAGGGAATAGCTGCGTCCCTGGGACGCTGCTCCTGTTTGCTCTCTTCATCCCCAGCCATCTTTTCTTCTCCGCTACACAAATTTTTGGGAAACCTCGTTCACGTGAGGCCAAACCCAGATGTAAATCCTCCAGATTTACGGGGTGGAGCTGCCTTTGCATCCCTGCCTCTCGGGGTGCGATACCAAGATTGCATTTTGCAAACTAAAGGTGGTTTGATAATTTTTTATTATTATTATTTTTTCTTTTTTTTCCCCTCCCAAGTTTTGAAAACCTCAGTGAGGGAAGCGTGACGGCTCGCTGGGCCAGCACGACAGCTCCCTGGTGAATCAGTTCCCATTTTTCCTTGGATAAAGTATCGAATATATGCTGCCTCGCTACCTGGGGTGTATCGCCTTTGGGGTCGCTCGTCGCAGGCGATGGATTCGGTCCTGGAAAGCCGTTCACGAAGCGCTTACGCCGCAGTGCCCGCGAGAGCGGCAGCTGTGCTTTGGGCTGCGGTGCGATATTCGTGCCAAAAGCAGCAAGGAAGTTTTGCTTCTCGCCAAAAAAATGATGGGAAGGAGATGACAGAGCCTTATCACAACAGGAGGGTTGCTGCCAAGCGTCCTGGGAGCCACTTGGGAGTGTGTTGGATTCGGAGTCGATGACGAAGCCTCGACGATCCCGATCTGCGCGAGCCGGCCGTCGCCTCTCCGTGAGTTCGGAGCTCGTTACGCTCCGCGCTGTGGTTTCCCCCTCTCTCAAATAAAAACGTCAGTTATCCGAGGAGCTCGGGGGCGCGCGTTCTCAACTCCTCGTTGTACCTGAAAATGCCGTTGAGGAAAACACGCTGGCTTCCCGCAACCTTCCGTTAGCGGCTGCAGCCCAGTGGGGAAACGAAACGAGGAGAGCTTCCAGGGAAAATACCTCGGAGGAGCTTGGGGAGCGTCTGCGAGGAGGGGAAGCACAGGAATCTGGGGATAGCGGCGCCTTCCGCAGCGCGTTGTTGTGTTCCTGGGTGCTGCCCTCCGTAGCCAGGCGGCGCGTGGGGAATCGTCCTAATTAAAGCTTTGCAAATTAAGGGAATTCGGGTTTGGCTCCACGCTGCTGGAAAGCGGGAAGCGCGGACGGCATCCTTGCCAGGGGGGCACGGGGTGCAGCGGCAGGCGGGACTCTGGGCTCGGCCTTGGACGGGGAAAGCTGTGGGTGTACGGAGCGTCGAGCTCGGGGGGGATTTGCGTTTGGAAATAATAGTGGAAATGTAATTTGGGAAGCGGCATTTCCTCGTTAAGTACTGATTATGAAGTATTCCTCAGCTTAAAGGCTGTGTGATCACGGAGAAACCCCCTAATGTGGGCTGTAATGGCTTTCCTGGGTATTTCAGGTTTGCAGCAGAGCTGTAAAATAAAAATCTGATAAACGGCCTTGCTAAACATGCGGATTCAGCCCAAAAATCTGAAAGGTGGGCGTTTGGCATCAGGGGCCGTGCATCCGTGTCGGATGCTTCGGGGATGCTCCTCCAGTCTTCTCAGGCAACTTGTTTTCTTGACCCCGTTGCCCTTTTTATTGCCTATTCCGATAAAATATTGGAGGAAAACTGGTGCCCGGAGGGTTTTGGGGTGAAGTTCGTGCAGCGGCGATGCTGGAGAGGCAAGGCCGGATCGTTTGGGACGATGAAACCGTGGCCCTTCACCGTTTAATTGGCTTCATCCCCGCTGGTGCGTCCTGCAGGTAACTCCCAGTAACGCAGAGAGCGCGCAGACAACGGGTTTTAGTCCTAAATCCGTTCTCCGTCGCACGCGAGCGACGGGAAAGCTCGCTCATGGGTTGTATCCCGCGCCGGAAGTGGCCGCGACAGCGTCACGCCAGCGGGGGTACGGCTGTGCCCCGCACCTGGGTGATGGATTTGGGGTCGCAAATCCCTTTGCGCTGGGATTTCCTGCCGGGAAGAGGGGAGCGCGTTTCCCTGCTGCGGGAACAGCGGCGACGACGACCGACCCGCGCCGGGGGGTCGTTAACTCTCTCCGGCGCGTCGTCGGACCCGGCGTTCTCCGTCCGTGTTTTCCCTGACGTTTTTGCGCGCGCGGGAGTTTGCTGGGTGACTGCGAATGCCGCCGGCTAGCGGGCGGGGGCTGCGCCGCCGCTCTTCTCCTCCCCGACCGCCCCACGCTTTCGGCTCGCCTTCAGCCAACGGTCGCCCCCGGCTCGCTCCGCCGATGACGGCGTATGAAATCGGGGTTCTTCTGGCCGCACGCCGTTAATAAGCGTGCGGTTAGCGAGCGTGGAAGAGGAGAGGAATGGTATTTAACCCGCAAAGGCGGGAAGTTCCCGGTTCCAGCGTGGATGTTGAACTCGCTGCCCCTGGGGTTTGGGAGCCGCGGGAGTTGGGGAGCTTTGCCCATCTTTAGGAATCGGCCTGGAAAGAGATGTTTTTTTAAGGCTCCGGGGAGTTTTGCCCATCTTTAGGAATAATCCAGGAAAGAGACTTTTTAAAGGCACTGGGAAGACGGACAGGTTTGTCCATCAGCCACCTAATACTGAAATTTCCTCTTAAAACCTTACAAATTTTTTCTCATCGTCTTCACGTGCCAACTTTTCAGCTCAGGATTTTTTTTTTTTTTCCCCAGCAGTTTCTCTTCCTTGACAGTAGATTTTTTATTTATTTATTTATTTATTTATTTATTTATTTTTCATCCTAACCCTTCAGCCGCGAGACAAACCCGGCGGAGCTTTTCGCCCGCTCCGAGCTCCCGCGGATGTGCGCCGCTCTCCGTTTCTGCCCCGAGGAATGCAGAAAATCGGGATTTTGACTGCGCGGCGCGCGCACCCTCCTGCACCGCAGGGCCTGCTCAAACTGAAAGTTTACCTCGTACACCTTTGGAGAGCGGTGTTTGCTCCCTTCTGGGAAGGAGATCCAGACTGGGGCCTTTATTTTTTCCTATAAAAAAGGAATTGGTGGGGGTTTTTTTGCCTAAAATGTGCTTTTTGTGTGTTTTGCCTAGGCAGTATCTGCTGATTGCCGCGTTTTGGCCTTGCTTTTGTTCCCTGGTGCACACCCAGGGTGCTCAGTGCAGGACATGAGAAACTTTGGTTTTTTTATTGCTACCAAATAAACTCATTTATTCTCCTATTTGTCCACAATTTTGGAAAGAGAGGCTCCACCACCTTTAAAATGAGAATTGAGGGTTTTTTTCTGAATTTGTGAGCCCTTGGTTTGCCCGTCCTTGGCAGAGCCCTTAGAGCCCGTTCGCGCGTGGGGAGAAAGCAGCAAAATTTTTTTTTTTTTTTTTTTTTTTTTTTTTTCCCTCCCAATTATCGATTAGTTAACCAGTGGTCCCAAAGCCCACTTAATTCTTGGGGGGGTGGTTTATTTCCCCCCTCGGGGCCACCGAGGCCGCTGCCACCGGATAGTTCCCGGCCGCTCGGAGGCCGGCTGGCCGGGCGCATTATTTTATACCCTGTAACGCGAGCCGCGCGCCTTGTTGGTCTCGTTCCTAGACTGATGCCGAGGTGCTGATCCGGGCGCCGCCGACCCCAGCCGCCGGGAGGAATCCGTGAGCGCATGGCCTCGGCTATGGACATCGTGCTGTCGGATTTTGTTCGCTCAACGGGGGCAGAGCCGGGACTGGCCAGAGACCTCCTCGAAGGTAAATAAAATGGGGAGTTAAAGAAGGGAAGAGCCAGACGATGGCTGATGGGTAGGGGGGAAAAAAAAGGGATTGGAAGTGGGGCAAGGAGCTGCTGGGCAGACTCCCGGGGCTGGCGGTTGGTGGGTGCGATGCCGGAGATAGGAAAACCGCCCCGGCGGCGGCACGGCTGGTGAAATTCTGCCTCGGTTTCTTGTTACACGTCCATCAGATAATGAATTTCAAATGTTCGGAAGGAGAACGCGTCAGCCGGGAGCGCGGTTTCCCTTCGCTCATCCTCTCTGCTCACACGTGTTGTTCGCCATGAGTGGCAAAACTTAAGGATTTCATTTTTTTGTTTTTGTTCTTTACAGCAGCGATGCCCGCAGAGGGGTTGAAGGAACAGCGCTAGGTGAGGGCTGCCCGTGTTTCCAAAGCAATACAGGCGTAATTATACAGGCAAAAGCGTGCGTTTACTGGTCTGTCTTGTTCTGCCTGCGACGGTGGTTTGATTATGCCGATATAAATTGCTGTTTTGTCGCTGCCGGTGACCTCTCCTGGCAGAGCTTCCCCTCAGAGCCCCGATTACACCCGGCGCAGGAGGCGCGGGACCGGTCGCTTTGAGGCGATGGAGAGCGCCGGGATGCTCGGGAGGTGGACGCAGCCATCGCCTACCTGTGTTCAGCTGGCTTTTAAACGGGGACGCCAGCCCGCGGGAGCCCGGGCACAGTGCGCTGGCGGCCCTGCGGCGCTCCGCGGGCTTCAAACAGCGCGGATGTTTGCCCTAAAACACAGCGTGACGTTGGCTTTCTCCGCGAGATGGAGAAGTCGCTCATTAGCGATGGCGTTCGGCTGAAGGCCGCGGGTGGTTTATTTCCCACCCTGTACTTACAGCGACGAGCAGGGCAGAGGAGAAAGGACACCAGGACTTAATTCTGGGGCTGCGAACCGGCTGGCGAGCTTTGCCTGTGGGTTAGCGCCCACAGACGGCTGGGGAGCGAACGCTGGCGCGTGCCTTAAGGCTGGAGGACAGGGATGCTGTCTGAGAAGCAGAGCTGTTTGTACACAATTAACCAATCTGTAATTAAGACTTGCTGTCTTTCTGCTTATCATCCCTTTTCCCGTATCATACAGACCATCATTCTTGTGGCTTGAACCCGGGACCGGCTGGTGCTCCTACAGCATCCGCGCCGGCTCCGCTGCCGCTCCAGATGCTCCAGCGTCCGGAGTTCCAGCCCTGGAATTGGTGCTAGAACCCGCGTCTTTGGGCAGTTTGCTCCCCTACTCGACGCCGGCTCTCCTCCTCAGCTCAGCACTCGCGGCGTCGATTCGTAGCTTCCCCCCCCGCCCCCCCCCCCCTTCAAAACTCCCGTTCGCTTGGCTGGTTCCGGGCTTTAATTTTAATTTTTGCCGGCGAGCATCGTCTCGGCGGAAGTCTGGCGAGCGGTGGGTTTTGTGGTGAGTTTGGGTTCTGGTTTCGGGGTTTGGGTTGTTGGGTTTGGTGTCAGGATTTCTGACAGCATCTTCCAGAAGCAGGGCTTGCGATGGAGAAGGTTAACGCAGGTATTCCTTCGAACTCTCCGTCTCCCGCTCGGCACAGGGGTTGATTTATTTTGGCAGCGGCAGTTTCAGCTCATTTCCACCACGTGCTGCTGGGTCGCTGGGGTAGAAATGAGGGAAACCACAGAGATTTTTCTTTTTTGGGTGGGCATTAGCGAAAGCAGTCAGGTGTATGAAGGGAATTATTCAGACGTGAAGTTTGAGAGCGACGGGAGCAATTTAAGTCGCGTTTTCTGTCCGTGTTTGGAGTTTCGCACATCTGCCAAGGGCAGTCGCTGCGCAGTGGCAGCGGCAGAGCTTCCGAACGGCGATCATCTCCGTCGTGCAGCGCCGCTGGGAACGCGTCACCTCGACAGCAAAGCGTTGCGGCGGATGAATGCACGCAAAGCTAAGGAACAGGGCGCGGAGGGGACGTCAGAATTGGGAAAATTATTTACGTTCTGCTCTTGGAAACCATCTCCGTTGTGCCAAGCCCCTCAACCCCGCCTGCTCCAGGTGCTTGCTGGGCTGTCCCGTGAACACTGGGATTTACAGGTCCTTCTGGCTGCCGTCGTTTCGCGTGGTTTCCAAAGTTCAGGTTTTCATTTCCAGTTTCGGAAGCAGCCACTGGTGAAGGCAGCTGGGAGCCGCAGCCGCCGTGGGTCAATGTGGCCGGTGTGTGCTCCTGACACCAGCGCGTTAAACCGTCGGTGATGCGGCAGCAAGTTTAATTTCAATCTGATGGGTCACTCTCATTGCTTGATACTGAGTCATTATTTCATGTAAAGAGAAAAAAAAAAAAAAAAAAAGGAAAAAAAAAAATCCCCTTGACTCAAAAGCTGAAGCTTAAAATAACTTTCCATTTGGAGTCAATCATTAAATGCTGCAAATTACATCTCTCAGAAGAATTTAAATGCTTGAGAAGCTTATTTCCTTTAGGGAATGAGACGTAATGACTCCTTTTGTTGTCCGTGAGCTAGCGTATAAACCGGTTGGTGGTTTCCATCCTTCCTGTCGCGAGTTACTCTGTATAAAGCTGGCCTGCCTGCCGCGGTGCCTGCTAACTTGCTGGTGTGAGAGCTAAGATTAACATTGTTCGTTAAAAAAGAAATCCCAAATGTTAGCCGTATGGTAGATTTTTTTTTTTTTTTTTTTTTTTTTTTTTTTTTTTTTTGGCAGTAGTCAACTTATTGCATTCCGGAAGACTTTGGGGTGTTTCTGTATTTTACGCTCTCGCCGCTTGCTGGCTGGCGTTAGCTGTAGGGACTCGCTCGGCTCCGCAAAGTTGGTGCTGTTTTGCTGGATAATTTCTCTGGCCGGTAACGACACGAGCCCGCTGAATAGTCGTCTGGATACCGCCTAGCCCGCTGGCACCTCGCTTGCACCGGTATTTTGGGTGGCAGCTCGGAAAGAATTGGGTGGCCGTGTCTTAAACGGCGCACGGGGATTTAAGAAGCCGCGTTACGAATCCTCGGCTTCTCAAGTTGGGTGTTTTCGCCCCGGCGTTGTCCTGCGGTGGTGAGGGAGCGACGGGAGCTGCGGGCTGGCAGCTGTGCCAGGGAAGCAGCGGCGCCTGCGTCGCCGTGGATTATCGTCACGGCGGCTGGGGAGTTGTGAAACGGAGCGCGCGGGGTGACCTGCAGCAATCGGCCGCTGGGTTTACGGAGGTGTTGGTGGACGTGACACAGCCTGGCCTTCTGATTCCCTTTCCTAGGGGAGAAATTCTGGTTCTTTTACCCCAGTCCCGTGCGCTGTGCCCAGTGTGTGCTGTTGTGGTGACCCAGCCCTTCCTCGTTTTACAGCCAGGAATCTTTTTCTGGAAAAATTATTTCTCAGATGTGATATAAAGAAGAAATTTTTTACGCTGAGGGTGGTGGAGCACTGGCCCAGGTTGCCCAGAGAGGCGGTGGATGCCCCATCCCTGGAAACGTTCCAGGCCAGGTTGGCCGGGGCTGTGAGCAACCTGATCTGGTTGGAGATGTCCCTGCTCCTGGCAGGGGGTTGGGATGGATGGGCTTTAACGCTTCCTTCCCACCCAAACCCTTCTGGGATTCCATGAAAATCTGAGGTCTTTGGACCTTTCTTTAGGTTTTGCAGATGTGCAGCGCTCGGGAGCAGCAGCTCCCTCTGGGCTCCGGGTCTGTCCCTGCGCACAGGAGGTGTAAACCGGCCACGCAGCCTGTGGCAGCAGAGCCACCGCTTTCTGGGCGCTTCAGGCTCGTGGTTACGTCTCCTCCAGGAACGCAGATCCTGGACAGAAATACAGCGCCCAGCTGCGCGAGTGGTGCTGCACCCTGCTTTCCTCCTTGTTTCCGCTAGGCAGCCTTCATGCTTCGGGATAAACTCCACAATTATTAGGTTCTAGTGCGACTATTTTAGGAACCGGCTTGATTTCTGTCCCGTGTGATGGTGACCGCTCTTGATACCTTCCCATCCAGGCAAGAACTGGGACCTGAGCGCAGCCCTGAGTGACTTTGAACAGCTACGGCAAGTGCACGCCGGCAACTTGCCCCATCCCTTCAACGAAGGACGTGGCTACAAACCCCCCGAAAAAGAGGCGGCCCGGCCCGGGCGGCCGCCGCTGCAGCGGCAGGATGACATTGTGCAAGGTCAGTGTCACAAAAATGATGCAGATCAATTAAATCTTCCTTCTGCTGCCTGAAATATTTATATGCTGGAGCAATTCCGCCGCTCGCGAGCAGAAAATACCAGCTGAAGGCAGCGATTTAATTTAATTCACGGGCTTCTGGGAGGTTTGCTGCTTCTGCACTGTTCAGGTTGGTTTTTGTCTTCCTTTTCTTTTCAGAAAAGCGCCTGTCT
The DNA here is from genome assembly GCF_036417535.1 of Chlamydotis macqueenii. Lineage (NCBI taxonomy): Eukaryota > Metazoa > Chordata > Aves > Otidiformes > Otididae > Chlamydotis > Chlamydotis macqueenii. The sequence continues at coordinate 1,819,194 of NC_141583.1, read as the reverse complement.
CGGGGCATTTCCCACGCCAGCTCGACCATCGTCTCCCTGGCCCGATCCCACGTCTCCAGCAACGGCAGCAGCGAGCATCTGCTGGAGATGCCCATCTGCACCTTCCAGCTGCCCGACCTCACCGTCTACACCGAGGACTTCCGCAGCTTCATCGAGCGGGACCTCATCGAGCAGTCCATGCTGGTGGCGCTGGAGCAGGCTGGTGAGTACTCTCCGTAACGCCGACGCCGTGGCGTTTCACGGCGGCGCTGACGAGAGCGAGCCCAAGGCCGCGGAGGAGCGAGCCGATCGCGAGGCCGCCGATCCGATTATTTGAATTATTGTTTCACCCCTTTTTGTAGCGCGGGGCGAGGGTTGAGTAAGAGTCTGCTTCGCTCTGCCTGCAGACGCTGGATGTCAATAAATTGTGGACGTCGCCATCGCTCCTGCAGCGGAATGGTAACGCTCAAAAAAAAAGCGGCGTTAGCTCAGCCCCTGAGCTCCCCATGCCCTGCGCTGTCCCGGCAGCCTTGCTGAGAGGCGGGGGAGAAAGACGTTCCCGCATAACACGTGGTCGCTTGTCACCGCTGACAAATATTGGAAGCGATTACAAACATTTTAGATTGCTGATTCGTTTTACGTGCTGCTCCGACGCAGGAAAACCCTGCTGCTGGCTTTCTCTTTGCCACCTCACGAGCGCATTGGATCTAGTTTCCAACCGCTGCACCGTCCTGGAAACTCTTCCTTCAGCGATTAACGTATTCTTAACGTCAGATTTCAGCCCTCTCCTGCTCCAGCGTCCCTGTGATAAATGTTCTCATGTTTTGGAAATGGACACTTGATCCAAGCGATCGCGTTACGGCGGCGCTGCCCTTCGTCACCGCGAAGCCGTCGCGCCTGACGCGCGTGAAGCGTGCTGAGCGGCGTTGGGGGCAGCGGCTCGCTGGCTTTCGGCACCAGCTCTGGGGGTGGCTGTGCTTTTCCATCCCTGCACTGGGGACGCGTCCTGGCGTGCCGAGGCGGCGGTGACATCAGGGAATTGATTTTTGGGGAGTGCCTGTTGGAGGCTGCAGCCTGTCCAGCATTCCACACTTCATCCGCAGGAGGATCCGAGCGCGGCGCTGTGAGCTGCCGCGACTCCCGTTATTCATTTAGTACACGCTGCCCTTAAGGGATTAAGCAAATATTTTATAGAGCAATAAACGTTCGGTTCCTCTCCTCCCTCTCTCCGGAGATCCCTCTGCGCCGCTGGGTCGCAGGCGTGCTCTGAGGCGGCTGTAAATCGTAACGACGTCCTCTTGGGAAGCGCTTGGCGTGCCCGGAGCCGGACGAAACGGCCATGGTGGAGCTGGAAACGGGGCTTTTCCCGCAACCTCAGCGCTCTTGGTTGCAAACCGGAGTGGGTTAAGCCTTGCCCTGTATTTTGAAGACGCGGTGTTTTTCCTCATTGCACACATGGAGGAGCAGGCGGTGGTGCCTTGCCCGAGGCTATCAGGTTAAAAAAAATTAAATAAAATAAAAATCAGGAAGAACGGAAAGAAACGCCTGGGATGGATGGCTTTGCCTTGGCTCCGAGCTCAGCCCTGGGGTCAGGGACACGGTGCCAAGCGCGCTTTAAAAATCCCCCAGCAAACTGGCGAGAAACCTCCTGCTTCGCGCTTCAGACTCATGTTTAATCAACATCTGCAGGTGGACTGTTAAAAACTGCTGCGGCGAGAGACCGGTGTGCGTGCTTCGCCGCAGGAACGGCGTCGGCGGGATGGCGGACGGGTTCCTCGTTCCTGGGGCGTAAGCGTCCCGCGTCTCAGAGGGGGCGGTCAAAGGACGGGTGCCTTGGCAATGCGTCACCCGGGCTTTGAGGAGCTCCTCAGCCTGGGTTTGAGCAGAGGCACGTGCGTGCACGCGCCCCGCTCTGTCTGACCCGCCTGCCGTCCCGCTCACGCGTATTTTTGCCCCCAAGTCGTTGGCCGGACTGGTTCCCGGAGCAGGAGAGCCGGCCTGACGTCTGCGTCCACCTTGCTTCCAGAGGCAGGAGGAACCTTCTCGGAAGTTGGGTGCTGGGCTCTGCCAGAGCGCCGCCGCGACGCCTTCGGCCCCTCCGCTGTCATCCTCAGCAGCGCAGCTGGGAGGCTGAGCCTTTGCTGCGGAGGGAGGCGTCCCCGCCGGCCGGGAGGAGGGCGAGCAGGCTGCGGGTGTCGTTTTGGTTGGAAGCCTTTGATTCTCGTCCTCGAAGCGTGGGAGAAAGCAGCTGCTGACGTGTAAACGCACTCGAACGAGTGCTGCCAGGTCCCCAAACAGAAATGCTTGCTGCAGGTACTGTTTTCGTCAGAGATGTGCTCTGGGTTAGACAAAGCGACTCCAGATGAATTCTCTCGTCTTAGATAGACGAAACGAGCTTGCTTCGGCGTAGATGCCACGTCTTCTAGCTGCTCTCCTTTTCTGGTCTCTTTTTTAACCCGCTCCCGGGCGGTGATCCTGCTCCTTCGCTGGTGATTTCGCAGGGGCGGGGGACGAGGCAGCCGCGGGGGTGCGCGGAGGTCGCGGTGGGCGCTGGCGTTGGGTCTGTCACGTCAGCCCCAGGAGCGCGGGGCCGGGTCGCCCCTGGGAGCGCTGCCTTCGTCACGCGGCGAGGATGGACGGCGCTGGGTGGCCCGGTAGCCTCGGGGAAGCCATTTGGTGTGTCTGTGAGTCAGGCCTCCTCTTTGCGCTGGGAGGAGCGCTCTTTGTTCCTGCCGGTGGCCGTGACCTACTTAGATGGATCCTGCTAGAAGACACGAGGGTGTTTGCCCAAACCCACAACGTGGTGCACAGGTTCCCGATCTCCGCTGGGACGAACAGATGTTCTGCAGCGAAACCGGACCCCGTAAGAGCCACGGCGCTGGATGCGGAGAACGGCTCCTGACGCCGGTGTGCAGAAGAGCTGTCACCGCTGGAGCGGTCGTGGGGGGACGATCCCTCCTGCTCTTGAGTCCAGTTAGATTCCTCGTGGTGCTTTCAGGGCTCCCACCTCATCGCCTCGCGCGGAGAAATGTGCTGGTTTTAATACTTCTGGGGGACCTCTCGGCCTTTCCACCGCCGTGGTAGAAGCAAAACACGCAGAGAAGGGTTTGGGGAATGCGGTTTCTGTCAAGATGACTTCTCTTGCGTAACTGGAAGCGTGTACAAATTGCTCTGCCTGCCTCGCCAGGGACGTGCGCGGCACGACGACGTGACCGCGCGCTGCAAATAGAAATACCTCCCCGAGGTGTGGCCCCTCCGCGTCGGGCCTGGCTGGGCTCGGCGAGGGGTTGCGCAACCTCCGAAACGCCGACCGGAGACGCAAACACCCCCGACCCGCCCCGGCCGTGGAAAAGAGCAGCAAATTCTCCAGGAGCGACGTGAAGTGGATTAAAAAAAAAAAAACCACCCAGTAGCGTTACGTGTGGGTTAGCCTTTGTGAGACGCTGCTTTGCTGCTCGGTTCGCTCGGCTGGCGCTCTGCCACCTGGCACCGCCTCGCGCCTTCGCCGTGCCAGGAGCCGTGTTGAGGAAAACAGCCGGCTTTTCCGAGCGGAGCGATTGTCCCCGGGCTGCGTCCTAAACGCTTTCCAACTCCGCCGGGTTCCTTTCCCGATGCCGAGAAAAGAAATTACCCGCCTGGCGTTGCGGTTAGCGCTGCGTGTTTGTGTTTTCCTGTGTTTGCCGGTGTTTAGAAACAAGTTTTCTGTATTTAGCTCTTCCGCTGTCGCTGAGGTCGTGCAAACCGTTCCAAGGGATCCTGCGTCTGAGAGCCGGGGTCCCTGGCAGGGAGGGGTGCGTTAGAAACGCTGGGAGAGGGCCGCTTTTCTGCGAGCACGGTTCAAATCCGACTCGTTGGGAGCCTGCACAGCCTCTGCCAGCCAAAAACCTGCCTCTCCCACGGGATCCGCTGCGGAAAAGCTACCGGAAAACGGGGCGGCCAGGGGAGGCAGCGCCCGTTTTGGGGGCACAGCAGAGCGAGGCGCGGGCTGGGCTGTACGTTCAAAGTCCGAACTCAGCCCGACGGCGTTTCCCCGAGCGATGTCCAACCTCCAGCCGCGCCGCGCTTGACTGCAGCGCGTACGTTAATTTTTTTTTCCCAGCTTCTATTTTTAGATGCTCTCAACTTGAATTACCACAAGTGCCTTCTTACCCAAAAGCCGCTATTTTTAAGCGGCGTTGAGCGCTGTCAGTTGGCGTTTTCGTCGCCAAAGCTGCTGGGATCAGCAGAAGGGCCTGAGTGCTGTGCCCGAAGCGGTGAGCAGGGAAGAAATGACCCACGTGAGACGGGTGAGGTGGGAGCGATTTGGTCACAAGAAGAAAGGAAAAGCGGGTTTGAGCTGGGGAAGGTGGGCGCTGTTTGCGCCGAACGAGGTGTTTTCAGCCTGATGGTTTTGGGGCTGGGGGGAGAAATGGACAGGAGGAGAACGCTGGGCTAGGGTAAAGTCCAGGCTCCTATTTCTAATTAATTCTAATTAGCGTGACCTTAAGTTCAGCCTGGCCGTTTCTGTGCGTCCCCGGGAAGTTTTGCAGCTCCGCTCTCTGCTTTCTGTCGCTTTGTTCGGGTCTTGACTCCTTCCTGCTTCCAGCTACGGGATGGGTCTGTGACTGCTCGTTTTTTGGGTGTCCCCCCCGCAAACGAAGCAAGTTGCGATCCCCCTCGATGTTTTTTGGAGGGGATGAACGCACCGGTCCCGTGCTGTGTGACGGACCCCGTTTTCACGCCCTCAAATATCCCCACAGGTCGTCTGAACTGGTGGGCGAACGTGGATCCCAGCTGCCAGCGGCTGCTTCCCCTGGCCACCACCGGCGACGGGAACTGCCTGCTCCACGCCGCCTCCCTGGGTAAGAGCTTCGCTTAATTCACGCCGGGCGAAATAACGACCTCACAGCGTGCGTCATGCCGGCACCGGCTCCCTTCTCCGGTCAGAGCGGGGAAGCGGCTGCGTTAGGAGGAGAGCCCGGGACCGTCCTTCGGGAGCTGGGCCGAGCGTTTCCCATCCCTTCCCGCGGGAAAGCGGGACGCTGCCGCTCATCCCGGCCGCTGCGGCAGTAGGCGTGCGAGCAGTGGCGATGCTGGCGCTCTGCGGGAGAGGAAGGGGCTGAAGGAAACGGGCTGCCAATGGCTTGTGTGCTTCTGAAATAGCTCTCCCCATCCGTTTGGCACGTTTCCCTCTATTTTTGGAGGAAATGTAAAATAACGGAGCCACCGCTTCCCTCCTCTTGCGTGTTGAAGTTTCAGGAGCCCGGGTTTGGCTTTGTCTTGTCAAGTGTGATCGCAGTCAATCTTCTGGGGTTTCCAGACTTCAAATCAGCAGGGTTACACGTTCCCTTGTATTTCAAACCCAGCGAAACCGCGGTCTTGTTTAACCAGGTCTCACTTGCCCGTCAGATGTTGACGTAAAGGAACGTGTGATTTTTGTGGACAAATATTGGGCTGCCTCTGTGAGATGCCTTGGAGTTGAAAGCAGAGGTGGCAGCATCTCCCTTGAGCTGCGTGAAAACTCGCTGCAGGTGGAAAACGCAGGTTTTGAACCGGGCATTCGGTTATTTAGACAGTGAAACTTGTGTTTCTCTGCCTCTGTTGCCCAGTTTACCCGCTCCCCCCGTTCGTGGCAGGTGCCAGGACCTCAGCAGTTCCTTTTCCTCCCCGGCAGGTATGTGGGGTTTCCACGACCGAGACCTCATGCTTCGCAAATCCCTTTACACCTTGATGGATAAGGGCGTGGAAAGGGAGGCCCTGAAGCGGAGGTGGCGCTGGCAGCAGACGCAGCAGAACAAGGAGGTAGGAGCCAGAGCGAGCGCCGTCCCCTCTGCGGAGGGGGAAGGTGTCCGTAAAAGATCCCGTGGGTCTGGGGGGGTGTGTCCTATTCTGGTAATAAAGTCTGCTGGGAATTTTGGGCAGCTCCCCGGCTTGCGGCGCTTGGCTCTGCCGCGATGAGACGTGTTCTTCAATCTAAACTATGGTCAAATTCTTATTATGAGGGAGGAAAATTAATTATTAGAACCATATTGTGTCCAATATTGATGGGAAAGCGGACGTCACCGCCCGGTGTTTGAGATCCAGCGGGACGCGATGGCCGTGCCGGGCTTTCCAGCGAAAAGCAGCGCCGTGGCGGGGGTCTCTCCGGCGATAACGATCAGCGAGATGCAGCGGGGTGGAAGCGTGGAGCAGCCGCCTCCACCAAAAAAGGGAATTTGTGGACTTGCCCCACTGAAGGTGTTTCAGAGCCGTGCCCCGGGGCCCCTGCGAGGGCAGGGAGGTGGCTTTGTTGAGGTGAAACGTTCCCAGACGGCCCCTCCGTGGCGAGAGGTTTTGCGAACGGGGTAAACTTCTGTTTCCGCCTGACACCGAAGGATGTTGTTTACTCTCCAGCTTCCTTTTTTATTTTTGGAAGGGCGCAAAGATTCATATCTTGACAGCCTGAAAAAAACACGTTTTGGAGCAGAGTAGTTAATAAATAATCGGAGAGTTTACCGCTGTTAAAGGCTTGCTTTTACGCGCGCTCCGGAATTAGCCGCCAGCAAAGTGCTGTGGCTTGCAGGTCTTAAAAGAACCTGAAAATACTCAGGGTGTAGGACGCGGTCGCGTGGTGCCCTGGCCACGGTCCGCAGCGCAGGCTGCAGCATCTTGGCGTAGATGTGGGGTGGAGGTGCTGCAACGGGCCGGGAATTGCAGGTACGGCTCAAGGAGTTGGCTGGAAGTGGAGGATTCCGAGCTCCTCCTTTCCCAAATAAGCTGTGAAAGAAGCAGCCCAGGGTGACGGGCGCTGCTCGGAGTTTCGCAACCCGCTCCGGGTGCGACGTTCTCCTCCCACACTTCACTTCACAAGCTTTCGATCGGCGACGAAAGGATTCGCGTTGACAACATAACCGGGAGCGGAGAAACTTTAATTAATTCCTTCCCGAATAACGCGGGGAGCTGAGCGTGCCGTCGGCTGCTTCCGGTGCACGGCTTCAAGGTTTTCTTGGCGGCTCTGAGGGCCGAGGGTGTTGTGTTTGGATGCTGGAGCTCCGATTACGGAGCCGGGGAAAGGAGGAGGGCGCGAGGCTGCCTGCCCTCCCGCCGTGTTTCTCGGCTCACAACCCAAAGCACAGCAGGCCTGAGCGAAGTTTTGGCACGGCCTCGTGTTTTTAAGGTATTTCTCCCCTTCCTTGGGCCGGATGCGGCTTCTGATGCCTTTCAGCTCCGGGATTGCGTTGGGAGCGATTGGAAAAGCTGCTGTGCTGGGGAGGAGAGGTGGAATTCCCGAATCTCGCCCTCGATGCGGGCTTGATAAAGCCGGGTGGCTGTACCCAACGCTCTGTCGCGGGACGGCCGACGGCTTCAGAGCGTCGCGCCTCTTCGAGGAGAGGCCTGCGCCCCGCCTGGGTTCCCCTGCGGCGCCCGCGCGGTGGAGCGTGGTTTTCGGCCACGAGGCGATTGCAGAACGGGCGTTTTGCAATCGTCGTGCCAGTGAAACGTGGGTTTGCTGGTGCTGAAATGCCAAAGCATTTCTGGGTGCTGTGGTGCCTTTCATTTGGTTTTTTTTGAAGGAAAATAAATAAATTCTGTGGTTTAGCGACTCCAGTTACCCGTCCCCCCGTCTTGTGTCGTTCATACTGGGAGGATTTCGTGTACCAGTAAAGGTTTCCTCATTCCCTGGGTTGAAATGTTTGCTTCCACCCCGCAAAAAGGCCAACTTCTGTTTCAGGCGGATCATCTCCCCTGCTGCCGTGAGAACGCAGATTGGAAACAGGCCCCTTTTTTTGCATAATACATTGATTATTTTTGCATAAATCCCTAGGAAAAAGCGGTGGCTGCGTGTATAAAACCGCCCTGCGGAGACTGGAAAATATTTACTTTGAAGATTCTGATTTTTTTTATTTGCTTTTTCCCAGTCCGGCCTCGTTTACACCGAAGAGGAGTGGCAGAAGGAGTGGAACGAGCTGATCAAGCTGGCGTCCAGCGAGCCTCGCGTGCACTACGGCGCCAACGGGGGCGGCTGCGCAGGGTACGTGGAGGGGGCTGAGCCGAAAATAACGCGTCCCGACGGAAAACACGGCAAATGCCTGCCTTCGACGTGTGGCTCGGGATAGCTCGCAAGGGCAGGTCGAGGGATGAGGCTGCTTTGGGCTGGCTTGTAGGGTTTGAGGGGGATTTAAATGCTGCCCAACCCTTTTTTTGTGGGGTAGCGCACACACTGAACAGAACACCAGTCTTCTCCCGTGTTTTGTCACGTTGATGGCTCTGGAATGAGAGTAATAAATGAAAGCTGAGAATTTCTGCGGTGCTCGCTCCGTGGCCGCGGCTGTCCCAAACAACCACCGCTTTGGAAGCGCTTCTGAAACGTCGCATTTCCAGAAACACACTAAAAAAAAAAATCTAAAAATCTTCCGTCAGAGCTGAGATCGCGCTTAATGCTGCTAATCTGATCTGCCTCTCCGTGGCTGCCTGTAAAGTCCTCTCTGTGTTTTTAAAAGCAAAGGTTAAACACGTGTGAAAATTAATTTCTCTCTTCTTTCCCGAAGCGTCGAGAGCTCCGAAGAGCCGGTGTACGAGAGCCTGGAGGAGTTCCACGTCTTTGTCCTTGCCCACGTGCTGAAGAGGCCCATTGTGGTGGTGGCAGACACGATGCTGCGGGACTCAGGGGGAGAAGGTAGGAATTGCGCTCTCTCCAAAGCCTGTATGAATTTTGTGTGCTCAGACCGCGTTTCCTCTCTGCCGCGCGTTTTCACGGTGTCTTGTTGCTCAGCGAAGCTGGGTTTTGAAGGGGAGAGCTGCAGGGGTGCTGTGGGTGATTCCCACGGAGGGCGTGAGACGCGCAGCTCAGATCTTTTGCCGTTTCGAAGAGCATCTGCGTGAGGAGGGTTTGTTCTGCTGCTTTTGCCCCCACGTGTATGCAGAGATGGGAAATTCCCTTCTCTCCCTGTAGTATTTTCCACTAGCAGACTTGATTTCCTGTCAGAAAAGATTAATCAACGACCATCGTTCTGCGTGCGAGTTTCAAGTTGTCGTGTGGAGGAGTGAAGAAGGGTTTTTATAGAAAATACGGGTTCATTTTGCAGCTCTGTTCTCCTGATCTAAAAGAGACGTCTATTTTGGGTTGTGGTTTCTTTTCTTTCTTTTTTTACATCCCTCGAGCTGACAGATAGTTGCAGGTGGAACCTTGAATGAAGCGCACAGCTTGTCCCGGAGCAGTTTCAGTATAAACAGCTCCCAACTCTTTAACCTGTTGTGAAAGCTAACCGCCCTGATTTCTCTCCAGCCTTCGCCCCTATTCCCTTCGGAGGGATCTACCTTCCCCTGGAAGTGCCAGCCAACAAATGCCACCGTTCTCCGTTGGTGCTGGCTTACGACCAAGCCCATTTCTCTGCCCTGGTGTCCATGGAGCAGAAGGAACCCACAAAAGATCAGGGTAGGTGATAAACCAGGTTTATCTCAATGCAGCACCGCAAGCTGCCCTGCGGAGAAGGGCTTGGCGGTGCTGGTGGGTGGAAAGCTGGACGTGAGCCGGCACCGAAAGCCAGCCGTCTCCTGGGCTGCGTGGGCAGCAGGTCGAGGGAGGGGATTCTGCTCCCCTACTCTGCTCTGGTGAGACCTCCCCTGCAGCGCTGCGTCCAGCTCTGGAGCCCCCAGCATCACAAGGACACGGACCAGTTGGAGAGGGTCCAGAGGAGGCCACGCAGATGCTCAGAGGCTGCAGCAGCTCTGCTGTGAGGCCAGGCTGAGAGAGCTGGGGCTGCTCAGGCTGGAGAAGAGGAGGCTCCGGGGAGAGCTGAGAGGGGCTCCCAGTGCCCAAAGGGGGCTGCAGGAGAGATGGGGAGAGACTCTTCAGCAGGGCCTGCTGGGACAGGACAAGGGGTCATGGTTTTAAAACAGAGGGGGGCAGGTTCAGATTGAACATTAGGAAAAAAATTTTTCCACTGAGGGTGGCGGAGCACTGGCCCAGGGTGCCCAGAGAGGCGGTGGATGCCCCATCCCTGGAAACATCCCAGGCCAGGTTGGCCGGGGCTCTGAGCAACCTGATCTGGTTGGAGATGTCCCTGCTCCTGGCAGGGGGGTTGGGCTGGGTGGGCTGTAACGGCCCCTTCCCACCCAAACCCTCCTGTGACCCGAAGCGCTGGCAGGCGCTGTGTGATTTGGCGTGACACCAGTTGCCGTCAGAGCTGACGTAGTCCTTGGTGGGCGCTCAGGACTTGGCTGCCCCTGCTGCCGCGTGCCGGCTGTTGTCCTTCCAGGCACTAGCAGTGCAATTTCTCTCCTCCCGCAGCTGTGATCCCCCTGACGGACTCCGAGCACAAGCTGCTCCCCGTGCACTTTGCCGTGGATCCCGGGAAGGACTGGCAGTGGGGAAAGGACGACAGCGACAACGTCAAGCTGGCCAGGTTGGTTGGCCACAGCCCGGAGCGGTCGCAGCTGGAGGGTTCGCTGCTCGGTCCCCAGCTGGGGCTTGCTTGTGCGCAGTGCGTGACCCCGCTCGGTGGGGACAGAACAGCTTTTTTCCTTTATTCTCTTCTGGTGCCCAGATTTTGGTACGTTTTGGGTAGGGCTGTGACATCTCATGAGCTTCCTTCACACAAAGTGGAAGAGATGGTTCCTCCAACAAGAGCTCCAGGCTAGGCAGAGCTCAGAAACGAGAGGCACCGGCCGTCACCTTCGCACCTTTTCCATTCCTCTGTCCCCGCTGGAAAATAATTTGTACCTCTGAGCGCGGGAGCGGGGAGTCAGACCCCCTTCCTATTTTTGGCTCGGACCACGGCCGAGCCCCGTGGCGCTCTGGTAGCGGCGCCTTTCCCGTTACCGAGGCAGCGGCCAGCAGCGGTGGGTGCAGTGGTCAGCGAGCTGGAAGCACGACTTGTGCCTTGTCTTGCTCCGGTTGGGAAACCTGGGAACCTCCCGAGGTCAACGGGCTGGAATTCTGCGCGGTTTGACCCGAACACTGTCTCATTTGGGGGGTTCGGAGCTGGCAGAAACGACTCTCTCCCTGTGTTTTTACTGCAAATATATATATATATTTTTTTTTTTTAATTTATTTTAATTTTTGACAAGTGGAAATTTTTGAGCAAACATCTTTTCTCTGAAGCTGGTTTTGTGGGGAGGAGAATCAATTTGAAACTAGCTCTGTTTAGATCTGCGACACCTCTTTTTGTTATTTGCCTCGTGCAGCGGTAGCATCGCTTGCCAAGATCGCTTTCCTTCGTAGCAAGCTTGATTTTTTGACACCTGGGAATCTTCTTACTCATCCAGTTGGGTTTTAGCTGGGAGGTTTGGAAGGCAATGAAATGCTCCCTTCTGTGTCGCCGCTGTTACCTGTTGTGTTCAAAATGCATTTTAATCTAAAGACGACGGGGAAATAACCGTAAATACGGAGGAGAGAACCGCGGTTATGAAAACAAAACTCGACTCTAACTTCTGTTTTAATTTTTAGCGTGACGCTGTCGCTGGAAGCCAAGCTGCACCTGCTGCACAGCTACATGAATGTCAAGTGGATCACGTTGCCTTGTGACACGCAGGTGAGGGGCCGCGGAGGGGTTTCTTCGCTCGTAAATGATTTAAAGCCCCTTTCTGCAGGGGGCAGGCGCGGGGGTGGCAGCTGGCTCGCTCTCCTTCACGTGAGGCTGTCTGTGCCCCCCGAAATGGCAGCTGATGCTGCTCTGAGCAAATGACTTGGGGGTTTTTGCGCGCGCACGCTTTTTTCCTAGAGCTCTGTGGCCGTTTTTACTCTTCACGCAAACGCACGGGGCAGCCTCTCGCGCGGGCGCTGGCAGCGAAGGCGCCGCTGCTTGCTCCGAGGCAAACGGAGCGGTTGGTTACGGCCGCCGGCTGCCTGGAGACACGCGCTTTGCCTGCCTTTTCCTGGGACCGTTCCTTGGTGGGAAAACCGTCCGCTTCCCAAATCTCCGTGGTGGTGCGTTGACAGCTGCCTCAACAGCCTGAACGGAGGTTTTGGGTTTTGGTTTTGTTTCGGTTTGGTTTTTTTTTAACCCCTCCCCTTTTCATGAGAAAACTCCCCAACTTAAACGCGTGCCGCTTTGGTCTGCCTGAAACCGTTCTCCGTTCTACTTCTGTTTCCCCTCCAGCCTCAAAACTCTTATCCAAGGAACTCCCTGGGCTCTGATACGTGTGTTTTCTCCCTCCCTAGGCGCCTTTGGCCCAGCCGGAATCTCCGACAGCCTCGGCGGGCGACGACGCTCGTTCAGCCGCGGAGTCGGGCGAGTCGGACAAGGAGTCGGTCTGCAGCAGTTCGGCGAGCAACGGCGGCGGCAGGGGTTACAAGGACAAAGAGAAACCAAAGAAAGACCGAGAAAAGGATAAGGAAAAGGATAAAAAAAGGGCGGACTCGGTCGCCAACAAGCTGGGCAGCTTCGGGAAGACTTTGGGGAGTAAGCTAAAAAAGAACATGGGTGGCTTGATGCACGGCAAAACCACCAAGGGGGGCGTGAGCAACGGGCAGGGAGAGACCTTGGAGAAGAAGAAGAAAGGATCCTTGAAGTCAAGGAAAGGCAGCAAAGAGGAATCTTCCCAGGGAGACCTGTCGGCTCCCGTGGAGAAAGCCTGCCCGGGTAAAGCGGCCCCCGACAAGCTGGCGGACCCCTCCAAGTACAGCAACGACGTCCGGCTGAGCCTGAGCATCCTGCGCGCCGCCATGCAGGGAGAGCGCAAGTTCATCTTCGCCGGCCACCTCAAGACCAGCAACCGGCACCAGTACCAGGAGGAGATGATCCAGCGGTACCTGCTGGACGCCGAGGAGCGCTTCCTGGCTGAGCAGAGACAAAAGGAGGCGGAGAAGAAGGCGCTGGGGAGCGCTGCCCCTGCCAAGAAGCCGGAGCCGGAGGCGACCGCTCACAAGGGCGAGGAAGCCACGCTCAACCCCGCGTACCCCCAGCCTCCCCCTGCCTACACCATCCACAGCCCGGATCTGGCCCTGGGCGCTAAGATAGCGGCTTTTCCCTCCGGCTACTCGGGCGTTTTCACCTTTCCCAGACCCTCCGCGGTCAGCAGCGCGGAAGGCTCGCATCCCCCCGGCTATCAGGACGGCCGGCGGCAGGTGGCCGGGGGTTCCTGCGGCAGCCTCCCCCCGTACGCTACCTTACCCAGGCACTGCGCCCAGGCGCGGCCGAATCCCTCCCAAACCAGCCCTTCCCACCTGGGGAGGTTCTCCCCCACGGACACGGCCGTCCATCCCGCCTTCCCGACGGAGTGCGACGGCTCGGCCTGCCTCCCCCCGCACAGCAACGGCTACAGGGAATACCTCGAGCAGGACGGCGCGCAGAAAGGAGCGCCGGCCGACAGAAGCAGAAGCCGGGGTCTTTATAGCGTTCAGCAGACCAAATGCAAGCAGCCGAACTGCAGTTTTTACGGACATCCGGAAACCGGGAATTTCTGCTCCTGTTGTTACAGGGAGGAGATGAAGCGCAGGGAGCGGGAGGCTCTGGTGCACAGGTTCTGAGCGCCCCGCGCCGGCCCTGACCTTGGGACCCATGAGAGATGGGGAATGCAATAATAGATTTTTTTTTTTTTTTTTTTTTTTTTAACTCCCCCTCCACGCTCCCCTCCCCGTCTGTGGAAGGAGGGAGCGAGGGTTTGGCCGGACGGGCTGAGAAGCGGGATGCGGGGTGGTGTGACGGAGGTGATGCGGGAGGGAGAGGGGGCAAAAAAAAACCCCCAGCCCTCCTTCCCGGAGCGCCGCCAGCGGGAGGAGCGGGCTTTTCCAGAGGCTCCTTCCAGCCGGGTGCCCGGGATTAGCGGGGGGCGCGCTCAGGGTGGAGCACAGGGTGGAAGGAGGCGGGGGGGGGTCCTTCAAACCCACCCGCTAACCCAGACCAAAGCTTTCGGCGAAGGCGACGGGGCGCCGCGCCCGGCCCTTCGGTGGGCTCCGACGTCACTGCGGGCTGAGCGCGGACGCCCCGGCGATCCCGGTTGGACCGTCGCAGACCTTTGAATCGAGAGATTTTGGGGTTTTTTAACACAGTTGTTATTTTATATTTCTTTTTTGCTGGTACTGAGCGACGCTGAGTTGGAACCGGACGTTGTTGGGGTTTGTTGGGTTTTTTTTTTTCGGTTGAACTCCGAGCCCGGCCTCTCTGAGCGTCCCTTAGCAGCGGGCTGGGCTCTGGTTTTAAAACGTCGGTTTTTTTAAACCCTTCCTTGGGGCGGGAGGGAGGCGCAGGGGCTGGCGCGGCGCTTGAGTGCTTTTGAGTTCTTTTTTTTTTTTTTCCCCGCAGTGCGTAAAGCGCGTTCCGTCCGCGGGCCGGCCGCCCCGGCTTCGTGAGGGTTTGAGGCACGAAGCAAGGTCAGCGCCCGCGCCCCGCAATAACCGCCGGCGCGGGGAAGCGGGGAGGACAAAGCGGCCCGCGGCGGCGGGAGGGAGCCCCGCGGCCGGGCGCTGGCGGGCACGCGCACCCCGCGGTAACTCTACTCGAGCGAGCCGCTTCCGTACTACCTCTGTTCCGCTGAGTGGAATTAACTCGGCTCCGTTTTGCTGAGCCACCTGACTGACCTGCGGCTGAGGAACATGCAAAGATATTTTTGATAACAGGGCTAAAGGAAAGGGAAAAAAAAAAAGAACCCGTAACCAACTGACGCGCTCGGGGTGGGCCACCGCGTTCCCCGCTCCCCAGCCCCGCGGCGCAGGACGACCCGTGCGCTCCCGCTCCCGTTGTGCAGGGTGGCTTTCACGTGAGCACTGCGATGTTTGCACAGATTTTTTTTTTTTTTTTTTTTTTTTTTTTGGAACTCCAGCTCGGTCCCGCAGAGAGCAAGGTTCAGCGTTTCACCACCTGGAAACGAACCAGGAATCACGCCCGTGAGCGCAGCTTTACGACTTCCCCTCATTTATAATTTTTCTTTCTTTTTTTTTTTTATTTGGCTTGTTTTTCAGCGGACACCAAACTATGCAATCCCTTCCCGCGCCGCCCCTGCCCGCTGCCCTTCCGGGGAGAGGGGCCGAGAGGCGGGCGGCGGGGGTGGAAGTGTACTTAACGCTGGAGAATCACCCGCAGCCTTACCCGCGAACACCCCGAGGCTTGGTTCTCACGCAAGTTTTAGCGCTTTACCTAAAAAACCCCACCAATGACGGCCGTTTCCAGCCGAGGCGGCTGCGCGGGCTCGTTAGCGGTTTGGGCCGAGCCGTCGGAGCCGCGGCGGTTTCGCTCCCGTTGCAGCCGTTCTCTTCGCTTTCCTGAAATGGCGAGCGTCGCTAAAGCCTCGCTGCTGCGGAACGGCTGCGCCAGGCGGTCGATGCAGCCGGGCGTCGGCGCCCGCTCCCCTGCGCGCCCGCGTGTCCCGGAGAGCGGCTCGTCCCCTCGCGTCGCCGCGGTTCCGCCGCAACCAGGGCCGAGAACGCGCAGCGCCGGTCGCTCATCCCGCTTTCCCTGCAGCCGTCTCTTGCTTCACCCTAAGCTGAAATGTTTAAAAAAAAACCCCCAAAACCGCCCTGTTTTGGTTGAAATATGAATTTCTGCTTTTCTTTTCCCTGTGAGCGGGGCGGCAGCTTTATTTCGCTTTGGGGAGCGTCCTCCGGCGCCGCCGCGGGCGAGCGGAGCAGGGATGCTGGGTGCCCTACGCGGCAGGAGGGGAGGCGAACGGCGACGCTCCCCCCGCCGTTCCTGGCTTTTGGGGGAGAATCTCGCCGTTTTGGTTAACTCCACCCCGCTGCCGAGGGATGCTGGAGGTTGCGTCGCGGTGGCTGATTTTTCGGACCCGTTGGCTCCTCTGGAAAGAAAATAATCTCAACTCCTGAGTTCCCAGGGGTGCTGTCGCTCTGAGAGGGGATTTTTGGGCAGGGAGAGGCGGTTTGGCTTTGTGCTCTTCTTAACGAGGTTTGAGCGTCGCGGTCCCTCTGCAAGGCCAGGGGGGACGCAAACCCGGCCCCGGCCCTCGGGCGGGGAGAGGAGGAACGGGCTCGTGTGCCGCCCGGCGCTGCTGGCGGGAGGAGAAGGGCGAAGCTCCCCGAAAAGTTTGTTCTCCGGGTTTGGTGGGCGGCGGCAGGTTGGACGCGCAGCCCCGCGGCCTCGGGTTGTGCGGGATCTCCGGCGCTGCTGGGTTTTGTTGCAGTTAGAATTCCATAGCTTTTTAAAAAATCCAAACGGGGGGGAAAAAACCCAAGGGAGGGATGAGAAAGCTTCGAAGAGCGTTTTCCCTACGCGCGGCAGGGTTTTGGCTGTGCCTGCGAGCCCCGACCCCGGCTGGGTCACCTCAGAACCACGGAGGATTTTTTCAGGTCATTTTTGTTTCCTTTCTGGTGAAACTGGTTTTTATTTTGTGGTTTGTTTTTTTTTTTTCTTTGAAATACAAATTATATTTATTGAAAGACCTCTACCGCCGCCCGGGCCCTGCTCACAAACACACTAAGCCCCTTCCCGCGCGGCGCTGGCGGGGCGTGCGCCCGATGTTTTTTGGGAGCGGGAGCGGCTCGCACCCCCCAGCACCTTTCCTGGAGGGAAAGCACCCGACCCCACCCCGGGAGGGCTCTTCTCCCTCCGCCCGGGGCCGGGGGGGGCTGCGCTGTGACCCCAAAGTCTTCAAACAAGTGCACTTACCGGCGTCCTCGGAAAAGCGCCGCCGCCCCCGCGCCCCGGCTGCCGTGAAGGGGGCGCGCAGAACCCCTCCGCGAGGGTTTGACTTCGCCGTCGGGCGCGGGCCTCGGCCGCCGCTCCCCGGGGCCGCCGCGGGAGGCTTTGGCGATCGCTGGTCCTGCGAGAAGTGACCTGAACTAATTCTGCAGTCGTTCCTTCACGCAAGTTTTGGGTTTTTAAATAAATATTAGGTTGGTGATTGGATTGGATCGGATTGGATTTTTCACTCCTGGGGAGCACGGCTGTAGCGGGCGCTGGCCGGCGCGTGGCGAGCGGGCTGTACGCCGCGTCCTTCCCTTCTGCTACCGTAGAGTCACTGACAATAAACCACGTTTGACTAATTAACCCCCGGCCGCCGCCCTGCCTCTTTCCTCCGCTCCGCCCCGGGCCTCGGCCCCGCCGGGCTCTGGCTGTCCTTCGTGCCCCGAATTCCCCGCCGGGGCTGCTCTTCATCCCCTTCTCCGACGAGTTATTGCGATTTTCTGGTTTGTTTTTTTTCTCCGCCGCGGAGCCCAGCGCCCTCCGGCCCGCGGATTGGGAAGATTTCCTTCTCGTCGGGTGCCAAATTCAGGGTTTGATTTAAGAAATAAACCCCCAGCACACCTCCATCGCTGCTTTTGTCCACCCCGGCTGATTTTGGAGGACGCTTTTCCCCGCGCCGCTGCATGCGGGGGGGGTGGTGGGACCCCCTTTGGACACGGGGGAGCCGGGAGCACGTTCCCTATGGGATTTCTTCGCGTTGGGATTTTTTTCTATTCCGGCTCCCGGTGTTTTTCCTTCCTCCCAGCATCGGCGAGCGGCCGCACCGTGCCCAGCGCCACGTCGGTGCCGGCTCGCCCGCGCCGGCCAGTTCTTCCCTCCGGTTCGCGGGGCGGCCTGGGCTGACCCCGAGCTGGCGCGGACGCTGCCCTGGCCTTGGAGAGCGGCCCTGGGTTCAAGCCCTGCGGGAAATTCCTCTCATCTGCCAGGCGCCCGAGCCAAAGCCCCGCGAACGCTTTGTCGGGTGATTTTCCTGCAGGAGGAAAAATCGGGGCGCACGAGGAGCAGCCCCCAGCGCTGGGGCTGCCCCAAAAATCTGCAAATGTCCCCAAAATAAGAATTTTTATCACCCACCGGTGCTGGGTTTCCCTGGTTTATGCCAGGGTTGATCCTGCCTTTGGCCGGTGCCCCGGTTGCTCCGGTCCTGGCCCGGGCGGGAGCTGAGCCAAAGGGAATTGGGGTTTTTGGGGTCCCCAGGGGTTCTGTGGCGGGGGGGTGCTGGCAAACGTGGCGCCAGGGCCACCGGCCACCTGCCCTGGGCCCCTCGCCGCCTGGCCGGGGTCAGGGCGGGTGGCGGCCAGGCGGGCTTGGCGCGGGGTGCCGGCGGGGCGCGGGGTTTTCTGGGGTTGGGAGGAGAAGGCCGCGCGTCGGCGATGACTCACGGAGCGGCTCGGAGCTCTTGGCACAGCCGCGGCCCGAGGAGAGGCCGTGGGGCTGCGCGGGGCACCCGGCCCAGCCGAAAGGTGGGGGCACGAGGTGGGGGCTGGGGGCACCCGGCGGCTGGCGAGGCGTCGCTTGCGGGGTGCCTGGGGCTGTTGTGTGTCCCCCTTCCTTCACTGTCTAGCCCTTTTGGGGCGCTGTAACCCCCCATCCAGCCCTGCCCAGCCCTTTTGGGGTGCCCGGGGCCCTGTGCACCCCCCCTAGCCCACCTCTTTTGGGGTTTCTGGAGCTGTGTGCCCCCCTGTGCACCCCTTTTGGGGTGCCTGCGGCTGTTGTAACCCCCCCTCCAGCCCTGCCTAGCCCTTTCTGGGTGCCTGGGACCCTGTGCACCCCCTCCCACACCATCCACCCCTTTTGGGGTGCCGGGTGCTGTGCCCCCCCTCCAGCCCTGCCCAGCCCTTTCGGGGTGCGCGGTGCCGGTACCTGCCCCCATCCGGTATCGGAGCTCCCGGCCGTGCCCCCGGGGTCCCCCCTTCCCCCCCCCCGCCGCTTTCGGGGCCGAGGGGGCGGGGGATGCGGGAGGCGGGGGATGCGGGGGGGTGGCTCCGCGCCGGCCCCCGCCCCGGCCAAAGTCCCGCGGCCATGAGCGGGGCCCCCGGCGGCCGCCGCCCGCCCTTCCCCGGCCTCCCAGGTAGGGCCGGTGCGGGGCGGGGTTCGGGGGGCTCGGAGGGGGGGTCCGGGCCCCCCCGCACCCACGGGCCGTGCCCGCAGGGGAGCTGCTGCTGGAGGAGGCGGCGGGGGCCCGGCAGCGCTGCGGGGAGGGCGGCGGCTCCGTCCCGGGGACCCTGCTCTGCACCAACCGCCGCCTCGCCTTCCTGCCCGCGCAGGTGCCGCCGCAGCGGGACCCCCGGGACCCCCGGCCCACGGGACCCCCCCACCCGACCCCCCCCGGGACCCCCGGCCCACGGGACCCCCCCACCCGACCCCCCCCGGGACCCCCGGCGCACGGGACCCCCCCCGACCACTAGGACCCCCCCTGATCCCCGAGACCCCCAACCCCTGGGACCTCCCCCCGACCCCCGGGGCCTCCTGACCCCCCCCGACCCCCGGCACCCCCTGACTCCCCCGACTCCTCCCGATCCCCAGGAACCCCCGACCCCCGGGACCCCCCCGGCCACCCCCTTAACCCCCCCCCGACCTCCCGAGACCCCCGAGACCCCTGACCACCGGCCCCAGCACGGCCGCATCCCGGCTGCACCTGACTCCATCCCAGTGCATCCCAGCCCCATCCCAGTGCATCCTGACCCCTAGCCCAGCTGCATCTTTGCCCCATCCCGGCCCCATCCTGGCCCACGTCCCACTGCACCCCTACCCTGTCCCCAGCCCAGCCGCACCCCACTGCATCCCAATCCTATCCCGGCCCCATCCTGGCCCACGTCCCACTGCATCCCTGACCCCCAGCCCACCAAATCCCTGCCCCATCCCAGCCCCATCCCAGTGCATCCTGACCCCATCCCAGCCCCATCCCAGTGCATCCTGACCCCATCCCAGCCCCATCCCAGCCCCGCTCTCGCTCACCGGCCGCGTTCACCCGGGGAACCCCTCGCTGCAGGACGCGGCGGGGGCCCAGGGGCGGCCGCGGGGCCCAGCACCACCCGAGGGGGCCCGGATCCAGCCCCTCTGCCCTTCCCGGGACTGGGGGCCGGGGGACACGCACTGGGACGGCTCCCAGCTCTCCCCGCTCTCCCGCAGCCCCCCGGCTCCCGTGCCGTCCTCCGCAGCGAGCACGACGTGGCGCTGCCCTGCATCCGCAAGCTGGTGGCAGGTGAGGGTTCCCCGCCCCCGGCAGCCCCAGCCGTGTGACGAGTTGGGCAGGCCTCGGCCCGCGCTGACGCCCCCCCGGCCGCCCCTCGACCCCCGCAGCCAGCAGCTTCGCCAAGCCCCAGGTGCTGACGGCCGCCTCCCCCCTCAAGTTCATCCCGGAGGAATTGGCCGTTTTCTGCCGCGATTTCCGCCTGCTCCGCTTCCAGTTCCACGAGAACGGGCTGGCCCCCCAGGCGTTTCGGGTGAGCTGGGGCAGGGCGGGCAGGGAGAGGTTTGGGACCCTCACCGTGGGTGCTCCCCGGCCTCGGGGGGAGGTTTGGGGGGCACGGAGAGGTTTGGGAGTGGGGAGGTTTTGGGGGGCCCGCGCCCCATCCCGGCACCCGGTTCCCTCGCTGCAGGTCGCCAACGCCATCGCCCAGGCGCGGGAAGCAGCGGCGTGGCTGGGGGACGCGGGCGAGGGGCGAGAGGGGTGGTGCTGCCCTGGCGAAGCCCCCTGGGAGGAGGATGAGGAGGAGGAGGAGGATGAAGAGGAGGAGGAGGATGGCGACGAGGAGGAAGGCTCGGCTGGCACACTGCTCTTCGAGAGCCTGCGCGACTGGGAGAAGGAGCTGAAGCGCCTGGGTGCCGCAGGCTGGAGGGTCAGCGCCGTCAACGAGCGTTTCGACATGGCCCCCAGGTAGGGGGTCCGCAGGCCCCCGGCGCCCCCCGCTGCGGTGAGGGGGGGCACCCACCCCACCCCCCCACGCCCCCTCGCTCTGCCCGCAGCCTCCCCCGGTACCTGTGGGTGCCCAGCTCGCTCCTGGACCATGACCTCAAGCGGATTTTTGCCCACTTCGAGGAGCGCCGGGTGCCCGTGAGTGCCCCGGGGGGGAGATGGGGGGCTGGGGAAGCTGGAGAGGGGGATGGGGGGTTTATTTTGGGGTGGGGGTGGGTCACCCCGTCTCGCCCGCAGCGCCTGTGCTGGCATCACCCCGGCGGCGGCGACCTGCTGAGAGCCGCCGGCTTCCACGCCGCCTCAGAGCCGGGGGGCGAGGACGTGAGGTGAGTCCTGCTGGGTGTCCCGGGGGGGGGTCCCGGGGGTGCCGCCCCACTCAGGGGGTCCCTGTGCTCCCCCCCAGGTGCCTGGAGGCTTTGCTGCTGGGGGGCCGCGGGCCCTGCGTGCTGGCCGACGCGGCCGAGCTGCCCACCCTCGCCGACATCCGGCTCGCCCACCTCAAGCTGCGGGCGCTCTGCCTGCCCGGTGAGCGGGGACGGGGCGGGGGGCGGCCGCTGGGACCCCCCCCCCGCCCCCCGCACGCCCACCCACCCCGGGGCTGCCCCGCTGACCCCCCCGCCTCGTCCTTCGCCAGGCGCCGTGGCCGAGGAGAAGTGGCTCTCGGCGCTGGAGGGCACGCGGTGGCTGGAGCACGTCCGGTGAGCGGGGGGATTTTTGGGGGGGGTACGGAGTGGAGGGGGGGTACGGAGTGGAGGGGGGGGGAACCCACCCCGTGGAGGGGGGGGAACCCACCCCAAAACCACCCCAAAACCACCCCTCTCCTGCCCCACGGCCTGACTGTGACGGGGGCATTGTGGCGGGGCCGTGAGCATGCCGGGGCGGGCCGCGGACCCCCGCGCAGGCGGCTGTGGCGTTTTGGGGTGCCCTGACGCCCCCTCCCCTCCTTGTTGCCCCCGTCCCCCCCCTTTTTGCCCCCCCAGCACCTGCCTGAGAAGAGCGGCGGAGGTGGCGTCGCTGCTGGCGGGGAGACGCTGCTCCGTCCTCCTGCAAGGTGTGGCCGGGGGGGGGGGCACGCAGGGCAGGGCTCCCGGGTTTGGGGACCCCCCCCTTCCCCATCCCAACACCCCCTGGGACCCCCCCCCCGCCCCTCCCCAGAGCCGTCGGACCGGGACCTGAACTGCCTGCTGGCCTCGCTGGTGCAGCTGCTGGGGGACCCCCGCGCCCGCACGCTGCCCGGCTTCCAGAGCCTGGTGCAGCGGGAGTGGGTGGCGGCCGGACACCCCTTCCCGCGCCGCCTGGGCCTCCTGCGCCGCCCGAGCCCCCGCGAGGAGGTGAGCACCCCCGCCCCGCGCCCCCGCCGTCCGTCACCCCGTCACCGCCGGGCGCCCGCGATTCCGCGCGTGTCTGTGTCCCCCACCGCCCCGCGCCGCCGTCGTTCCGCAGGCCCCCGTTTTCCTGCTCTTCCTGGACTGCGCGTGGCAGCTGGTGCGGCAGTTCCCGGCGGATTTCGGCTTCACCGAGGCCTACCTGCTGGCCCTGCACGACAGCAGCCTCGCCCCTTACTTCGCCACCTTCCTCTTCAGCTGCCAGCGCCAGCGGGGCCGCGGCGGCCCGGTGAGCCGCGGGGTTTCGGGGGGGGCACCCCTGGGAGCCCCCAGCTGCGCCGTGCCTCGGTTTCCCCGTCCCTCTCCCCGTCCCGCTCACGCCTCTCGGGTCTCTCCCCGCAGCCCCGGCCCCGCAGCCAGACCTACACGCCGGTGGGGGGCTGGCGGGACCCCGAGCCCGGGGGGCGGCGGGCGGGCGGGCGCCTCCCCGCCGTTTGGGACTGGGGGCTGCGCTACAGCCGCCAGCAGCGGGCCCGCTTCCGGAACCCGGCGGGCGCCGCCGGCCGCGCGGGACCCCCCGAGCTCGGCGACGGGGTGAGTGGGGGCCGCGCGAGATCCCCCCGCCCCGGGCCGTCCCGGGGCGCTCTGCATGTCAACCCCCTCCCCGGTGCCCCCCAAAACGATGCCCCCGCCTGCGGGGTTCGCCCTCCCCCGCCCTTTTTCCCTAATCCCAGGTTTTGTCCCCCGTTTCCAGCCCGCCCAGCCCTGGCCGGGCCCCGGGGGCGTTTTTGTGCTGACCAAGGGGACCCTGGCCCCCCAACCCTTCCCCTGGAGGAGCGGCCGCCCCCCGCCCCGCCCGTCACGCTGGGCCCCCTCCCCGGAGAGCCTGGGCGAGCGGGGGGGCGGCGCGGGGGGCAAGCGGCCCCCCCTGCGCCCCCCCGGGCTGCTGCTGCCCTGCGCGGCCGGCCCCTCGGTGCGGCTCTGGCGCCGCTGCTACCTGCGGGGTCTGCCCGAGGCGCAGGTAACGCGCCCCCCCGCGCGCGGGACGCTGGGCGCGGCAGGTGCCGGGGCGGGGGCTCGCGGGTGGGGTGGGGGGGCAGCGTGCCCGGCCGGGCGCTGCCGCTGGGGCGTGGGCTGCGGGCGGCGGGTTGGGGTCCGTGGGCGGCCGTGCCGACCCCCGCTGCGTCTGTCCTGACCGCGTCCGTCCATCCGACATCATCTCCATCCATCCCACCCCATCCCCGTCCATCCCACCCCATCCCCGTCCATCCCACCCCATCCCCGTCCACCCAACCCCATCCCGGTCCACCCAACCCCATCCCCGTCCATCCCACCCCATCCCCGTCCACCCCACCCCATCCCCGTCCATCCCACCCCATCCCCGTCCACCCAACCCCATCTCCGTCCACCCAACCCCATCCCCGTCCATCCCACCCCATCCCCGTCCACCCAACCCCATCCCCGTCCATCCCACCCCATCCCCGTCCACCCAACCCCATCCCCGTCCATCCCACCCCATCCCCATCCATCCCACCCCATCCCCGTCCACCCAACCCCATCCCCGTCCACCCAACCCCATCTCCGTCCACCCAACCCCATCCCCGTCCATCCCACCCCATCCCCGTCCATCCCACCCCATCCCCATCCATCCCACCCCATCTCCGTCCACCCAACCCCATCCCCGTCCATCCCACCCCATCCCCATCCATCCCACCCCATCCCCGTCCATCCCACCCCATCCCCGTCCATCCCACCCCATCCCCATCCATCCCACCCCATCCCCGTCCATCCCACCCCATCCCCGTCCATCCCACCCCATCTCCGTCCATCCCACCCCATCCCCGTCCATCCAACCCCATCCCCGTCCATCCCACCCCATCCCCATCCATCCAACCCCATCCCCATCCATCCCACCCCATCCCGGTCCACCCAACCCCATCCCCGTCCATCCCACCCCATCCCCGTCCACCCAACCCCATCCCCATCCATCCCACCCCATCCCCGTCCACCCAACCCCATCCCGGTCCACCCAACCCCATCCCCGTCCATCCCACCCCATCCCCGTCCACCCAACCCCATCCCCGTCCATCCCACCCCATCCCCATCCATCCCACCCCATCCCCGTCCACCCAACCCCATCCCCGTCCATCCCACCCCATCCCCGTCCACCCAACCCCATCTCCGTCCATCCCACCCCATCCCCGTCCACCCAACCCCATCCCCGTCCATCCCACCCCATCCCCGTCCACCCAACCCCATCTCCGTCCACCCAACCCCATCCCCGTCCATCCCACCCCATCCCCGTCCACCCAACCCCATCCCCGTCCATCCCACCCCATCCCCATCCATCCCACCCCATCCCCGTCCACCCAACCCCATCCCCGTCCACCCAACCCCATCTCCGTCCACCCAACCCCATCCCCGTCCATCCCACCCCATCCCCATCCATCCCACCCCATCCCCGTCCATCCCACCCCATCCCCGTCCATCCCACCCCATCCCCATCCATCCCACCCCATCCCCGTCCACCCAACCCCATCCCCGTCCATCCCACCCCATCCCCGTCCACCCAACCCCATCCCCGTCCATCCCACCCCATCCCCGTCCATCC
Source organism: Chlamydotis macqueenii (assembly GCF_036417535.1). Classification (NCBI taxonomy): domain Eukaryota; kingdom Metazoa; phylum Chordata; class Aves; order Otidiformes; family Otididae; genus Chlamydotis; species Chlamydotis macqueenii. The sequence goes on along the minus strand of NC_141583.1, from coordinate 1,794,765 downwards.
CACCCCATCCCCGTCCATCCCACCCCATCCCCATCCATCCCACCCCATCCCCGGCCCCCCGCCCCGTACGCCTCTCCCCCGGCCGGACACCGTCATCTCCCCGCAGCGCGGCCGCTTCGCCCCGTCTCCGGCCGGCGTGGCCGAGGAGCTGGCGCTGCTGCAGGACCGGCTCAGCGCCTGGCGGCCGCAGGGACCCCCCGCCGCCGGCAGCCCCCTTGCGCCCTCACGGTGAGGGCCCCGCGCCGGGACCCCCCGCCCCGGCCCGTGGGGACGCAGCTGCTGGGAATTCTGGACCCGGACACGAGGGTTTGGATTTTGGATTTTCCTTAAATTCTCGCTCCCTCCACGGGGCCTCTGCGCGCCCGGCGCTGGGGGGGCTTCACCCTGCTCCGGCCGTTCGGGGGCCGCGCGTCCCCGAGGAGCACGGGGCCGGCCGGACGCTGGCGCCGCGGGGCTCGGCGTGGGCCGGCGTGAGGGGCTGGGGTGCCCCCCCAAATACCCCGGGGGGGGCCGGGGGCGCTGCGGGGGGCGCCGGGGGCTCTGGGCCGGGCGCGGTTCGGCGGGCGCTGTGTTCCGGAGCCCATTAAAGCGCGGAGTCCGCAGGCGGGGGCGCGTGGCTGCGCCTCGGGGGGAACGGGGCGGCGGCGTGGGGCCGGGGGGTCCCTGGCATGCGGGGCCGGGGGGGCTGCGGAGGTGGGGATCCCCCAGCGCTGGGATCTGCTGGCACTGGGATCTGCTGGCACTGGGATCTCTGGGCACTGGGACCCCCAGCGCTGGGATCTGCTGGCACTGGGATCTCTGGGCACTGGGATCTCTGGGCACTGGGACCCCCAGCGCTGGGATCTGCTGGCACTGGGATCTCTGGGCACTGGGATCTCTGGGCACTGGGATCCGCTGGCACTGGGATCTCTGGGTGCTGGGATCTCTGGGCACTGGGATCTGCTGGCACTGGGATCTGCTGGCAGTAGGATCTCCCAGTACTGGGATCTGGCAGCAGTGGGATCGCTCCACACTGGGATCCCCCCCAGCACTGCAATCCCCCGGCACTGGGAACTCCCAGCACCAGGATCCCTCAGGACTGGGATTCCCCTGGCACTGGGATCCTCCAGCACTGGGATCTGCTGGCAGTAGGATGTCTTGGTCCTCAGATCCCCCGGTAACTGGGCTTTCACAGCACTGGGGTCGCTCCACACTGGGATCATCCCCTGGCACTGGGATCCCTTTGCTCTGGGATCTCCTGGCACTGGTTTCTCTCAGCAGTGGGATCCCTTTGCACTGGGAACTCCCGGTACTGGGATCCCACTCCTGGTACTGGGATCCCATTCCCAGTTCTGGCTTCTCCCCACACTGGGATCTCCCAGCACAGAGATCCCATCCTGGCACTGGGATCCTTGGGTACTGGGATCACCCCCACACTGGGATGTCTTGGGACTGGCATCCCTCCATACTGGGATCCTCGGGTACTGGGATCTCCCCCACGCTGGGATGTCTTGGGACTGGCATCCCTCCATACTGGGATCCTCGGGTACTGGGATCTCCCCCACGCTGAGATCTGTCAGGACTTGGATCTCCTGGCACTGGGATTGCACATACCCCCCCCCCCCTCCCTGGCCCTGGGATCACCCCTGGCACTGGGTTTACCCTGGCACTGGGATTTCTGGGCACTGGCATTCCCCAGGACTGGGATCTCTGAGGACTGATTTCTCCTGGCACTGGGATCCCCTCACGCTGGGATCCTCGGGCACTGGGATTCCTCCATACTGGGATCTCCCTCCTGGCACTGGGATCTCCTGGCACTGGAATCTCCTGGCACTGGGATGGCCCGGCACTGGGATCTCTCAGGACGGGGATCTCCTGGCACTGGGATCCCTCCATACTGGGATCTCCCTCCTGGCACTGGGATCGCCCGGCACTGGGATCGCCCGGGAGTGGGATCTCCCTCCTGGCAGTGGGATCCCTCCATACTGGGATCTCCTGGCACTGGGATCTCCTGGCACTGCGATCCCCCGGCACTGGGATCGCCCCCCCCCCACACTGAGAGCCGCCCCCCGGCACTGGGGTCCCCGCCGGGCAGTGCTCCGGGCCGGGTGGGGGGTGCTGTCGCCGCCGGTCGCGACAGGGCTATCGCGACAGAAGGGCGGGGGGGGGGCCGGCTCACGCCGCCCGCCCGCACTCAACATGGCCGCCGCGCCTTCCCCGCGCTCCCGTCGTGACGCCACTTCCGGCCCATCCGCTGCCTGTCAGAGCCAGGGGGCGGGGTTCGCGGTTGCGTCTGACGCCACGGCGCTGCGCGGGCGGGAGCGGGCCGCGGGGCAAGATGGCGGCGGGGCCGATCTCCGAGCGGAACCAGGGTGAGCGTCGGGGCCGGGCCGGGGCCTGCCGCGGGGGGCGGGGGGCTGCGGGGCGGCCTGGGGACCGGGGGGGTCGGGGGCACCCGGGGGACACGGCGGGGCGGGGGGAGGTGGGGGCCCCAGGGCTCCCTGGGGGCTCTGTGACTGGGCCCTGGGCTCCCTGAGGCCGTGGCGGGGCTCTTGGGGGGGTTCCGGGCTCCCTGGACATCCTTAGGGGGGACCCTGGGCTCCTTGGGGGGCTCCGTGGGTGGGCCCTGGGCTCCCTGAGGCCGTGGCGGAGCTCTTGGGGGGGGGTCCCCGGCTCCCTGGAGGTGTTTAGGGGTTTGGAGGAGACCCTGAGGTCACGGGGGGGGGGGCTCTGCGAGGGATCCTGGGCTCCCTGGGGCCTTGGCGGGGCTTTGGGGGGATCCCGGGATCTCTGGAAGCGTTTAGGGGTTCGAGGGGGGGACCCTGGGCTCCCTTGGGACCTGATGAAGCTCTGTGGGGAGTCCCAGGCTCCTTGGAGATGTTTTGGGGGGGACCCTATGCTCCCTGGAGGGGCTTTGTGCTCCCTAGGGGGGACCCTGGGCTCCCTGGGGGTCTCCATGGATGGGCCCTGGGCTCCCTGAGGCCATGGCGGGGCTCTGGAAGGGGGGTCCCGGGATCCCTGGAGGGGTCTGGAGGAGACCCTGGGCTCCCTGAGGCCCTGGCGGGACTCGAGGGGTGGGCTCCGGGCTCCCTGGAGATCTTTAGAGGGGACTCTGGGTTCCGTGGGGTGTAGTGGGGGGGCTTTGTGGGAGGGGATCTCAGGTTCTCTGGAGGTTTTTAGGGTTTGGGGGCAACCCTGGGCTCCCTGGGGACATGGCAAAGCTCGGGGGGGGGGGGGTCCTGGGGCTCCCTGGAGATGTTTGGGGAGGACCCTGGGCTCCCTGGGGACATGGGGTGCTCTGTGGGGGTGACCTGGGGGCTACGGAGAGGACCTGGGCTCCCCAGAGAGGGAGGAGGGGTCGCCTCGGGGGTCCTGGCCTGGCTGGGCACGAGGAGGGGGCAGCAGGCTTCCTGGGCGCACGGGAGCTGGAGCGGGGCGGGGGGCGCTGATCTCCTGGAGAAAAGCGGGGAGGCATTTGAGGGCCCTCAAGCTCTCACACAGCCGAGACTTCCAGCTTCCCGGGCCGACGGCTCTAAACCGTTTGGTTTTGTTTGGTTTTTTTAATTATTATTTTCCCTTCCGCTGCAGACGCGACGGTGTACGTCGGGGGGCTGGACGAGAAGGTCAGCGAGCCGCTGCTCTGGGAGCTGTTCCTGCAGGCGGGGCCGGTGGTCAACACCCACATGCCCAAGGACCGCGTCACGGGCCAGCACCAAGGTTCGCAGCCCCAAAGCCGCGCACGGGGGTAAAATACGGGGGAGAGGTTGCGGCGAGGGGGGATCGCGGGATCGGCCGCAGCTCTGCGCCCTCCTACGGCTCTCGTTGCGGGGGGGGGTTGTTTTTCTTTCAGGCTATGGGTTCGTGGAGTTCCTCAGCGAGGAGGACGCCGACTACGCCATCAAGATCATGAACATGATCAAGTTGTACGGGAAGCCGATCCGGGTGAACAAAGCTTCGGCCCACAACAAAAACCTGGACGTGGGGGCCAACATCTTCATCGGCAACCTGGACCCCGAGATCGACGAGAAGCTGCTGTACGACACCTTCAGCGCCTTCGGGGTCATCCTGCAGACGCCCAAAATCATGCGAGACCCTGACACGGGCAACTCGAAGGGTTACGCCTTCATCAACTTCGCCAGCTTCGACGCCTCGGACGCCGCCATCGAGGCCATGAACGGGCAGTACCTCTGCAACAGGCCCATCACCGTTTCCTACGCCTTCAAAAAAGATTCCAAAGGCGAGCGGCACGGCTCGGCCGCCGAGCGGCTGCTGGCGGCGCAGAACCCGCTCTCGCAGGCGGACCGGCCCCACCAGCTGTTCGCCGACGCTCCCCCCCCTCCCTCTGTCCCCACGCCTGTCGTCACCTCCCTGGGACCCGGCGTCACCCCTCCAGGTGGGCGAATGGCGGCAGCGCCCGGCGTTGTGTCCCCCCCACCCCGGGGGGTGGTGGGCGGGAGGCCGTTGTGTCCCCCCCCGGGGGGTGGTGGGCAGGAGGCCGTTGTGTCCCCCCCAGGGGTGGCGGGAGGCTGTTGTGTCCCCCCCCCGGGGTTGGCGGGAGGGCTGTTGTGTCCCCCCCCGGGGTTGGCGGGAGGCTGTTGTGTCCCCCCCCGGGGTTGGCGGGAGGCCGTTGTGTCCCCCCTGGGGGTGGCGGGAGGGAGGCCGTTGTCTGTCCCCCCCAGGGATGGCGGGAGGCCCTTTCCCCCCCCGGGTGGGGGGTGGCCGCGTTTCGCGGCGCCGCGCTTTGGTGACAGCGGGGTCCCGAGCCGGCGGGACTCTGGGAAGTTCCTCTTCCCCCCCGACGCAGCCCCGCCGCTGCCCAAGGATCCTGCTTCTCCCCGCTGGATTTTTACGGATCCGGGTGCTCTTTGTGCCTTCCCTCCTTCCCGTCGCCTGCGAGTTGGGATTTTTGGGGATTTTTTTTGTTTTCTTCGTTTGCTTTTTATACGTAACCGACTTCTCGCCGTCTCTCTTCCCAGGCCTCCGCCGCCAGGCTCCTTCCCCCCGCCGGTGCCGCCTCCGGAGCGATGCCTCCCGGCATGCCCCCCGCCATGCCGCCCCCAGCCCATGCCGCCCGGCGCGGGTGCCCCCGGCCCCCCTTCCGGGGCCGCGCCCGGCGCGGGACACCCCCCTCACCCGCACCCCTTCCCTCCGGGCGGGATGCACCATCCAGGTAAGCTGCAATCCAGAATCGGTTCCGGAAACGTGCTCCCACGGGAATCGCGCTCTCCTCCTCCCGCCCTGAGCTTTCCCCGTCCGTAAAACCGGGAGAAAACCGTCGGGCAGGCGCCGAGCGCCGCGTCTCCCCCGGGACGTCGCTCTCTGCAGCGCTGAGGAAAAGTCAGCGGCTCCACGTCAGAGCGGGCGCGTCACGTCAGCAGCGCCGCGCCGGGTTTCTCTCCCGGGTGTTCCAAAATGCGTTAAAAGCCCGGCCTGGAGCGGAGCCCGGCGGGATTTACGGAGCGCTCCGGCGCTGATTAGGGTGCTTTGCGCGACGCTGGGCGTGTGGGCGACCAGATGGCTGCTGCTTGTTTCCCCGATTACGCGCCGGCTTTTCGGAGCGGCCAATTAAAGGGATAAATAAGAGAATATTCAGAAAAAAAAAAAATAAACTCGGGGGGATGCAAGCCATCCGGCTCGGAGGCGGGGCGAGCCACAAAGCCAAAATCTGCGTGGGCGGCGGTTCCTCTGAATTCCCCGCCGCGCGAGCGGCGGTCTGCGCAGCGGCAGCCTGTTCCCGTCGCCCCTCGCCGGAGAGCTTTGCGCGTTCTCCTCTTTCCGGGGGTGGGGGGGCCGCGGCTGGGGGGCCGCCCTCCATCCCGACGTCCCGCCGCCTCCTTATTCCCTCAGGAATGCCGCCCATGCAAGTGCACCACGGGCCGCCCGGGATGGGCCAGCACCACCCGGGAACCGCCGGGCCTCCGGGGGCCAGCCTCCCCCGCGGCCCCCTCCCGGCATGCCGCACCCCGGACCCCCGCCCATGGGGATGCCGCCCCGAGGACCTCATTTCGGGTCGCCCATGGGTAAGTGGGCGCCGCTGCGCGGAGAGAGCCGGGGGGGTCTCCCGGGAGGGGGCTTCCCTGCCGTTCCTCAGCGCGCGGGATCGTTGCCGGCGCCTTCCCCGGCCCCGCCCTGGCCGCGGCCTCCCGCTGCCCCTCCCCGCCGGGACGAGGGAGAGCGCCGGGCCCCCAGGGTGGGCTTTGTTGGGGGGTGGGGGGGAGTCCGGCTCCCCCCGCGGAGTTTAAACGCCGCGCTCTGTCCCCGCAGGTCACCCGGGCCCCATGCCGCACCACGGGATGCGCGGCCCTCCTCCGCTGATGCCTCCTCACGGCTACAACGGCCCCCCTCGCCCCCCGCCCTACGGCTACCAGCGCGTCCCCCCTGCCCCCCCGGCCGGCGCAGAGGCCCCCCGGGGTGCCGCCGCGCGGCCCCTTGAGGGGTCCCCTCCCCTGAGCGCGGCGGTGACGGGGTCCCCGCGCTGGGGGCCCCCCTTCTCTCTCCTCGCGCTTTCCCTTCCCCGTGGGCTGACGGTCCTGCCGCCGGGGGGGGCAGTGGGGTCCGGCCCTGTCGCAGCCCCCCCCTCTGCCTTTCCCTCTCCCCGTTTTTTTTCCTAGTTTTTATTTTGGTTTCCGGCCCCCTCCTCCCTCTGTTTGTCTCGACTCGGAAGATTTTTCAAGGTACTTTTAACAGGATTGATATTTTTTTTTTTTCTATGTGAAGCAGCGACCGCCCGCTCACAAATAAAGCATTTTAAGAAGCGGGGGTTGTCGTCCCCCCCCCGCCCACCCCGAGGAGGCTCTGCCTGACTGCTCCCCCCTCACAAAAATTGGGGTGTGGGCCCCGCTTGGAGGAGGAGGTGCAGCAGATCCGGTCCCGCCTGTTGTCTCCGCGCTTCCTGGGGCCCGGTCGCCGGGACCGGCCCGCCTCCCGTGGGTTTTGCGCCGGCCGCGCCGGTAACTGGGGAAGCGTGAAAGCGGAGTCCGTGACGGGAACCCGCGCCCTCCCCGGCGCCTGGGGGGGGGCGCAGGGAGGTGCGGGGGTGGGCGTCCCGCAGAGCTCCTGACGGGAGGGCGGAAGAGACGAGGAGAGAGGTCTCGGCTTTAAATCCGGGTGGCGCGAAGGCAGAGAGGTCAAAGCGCTGCCAGGTGTTCGGCCGCCCGGAGCCGTTTCGGGGCTCTGGGGGGGGGACGCGGGCGGGGAGCGTCGTGCTTTTCCGGCCGCTGTGGCGCTCGGCGCCCTGCGGAGCGGCCCGCCCTGCTCCCGGCCCCGGTTTTGCCGTTTGCTGGTTTATTTCTGTTCCGTTTGAACCTCCCGGGGCTAAAACCGACCTCGAGCTCCCGTCGCTCTCCCGCCCTCGCGGGCCAGGAGGAAGAACGGCACCGCGCTCCCCCTTCCGCCATCGCCAGGGCGTTTGGAGGAATTGGCGAGATCCGGAGACGCTCCGGAGGGGAGGGCAGCCGAGCTGCCGGCTCTATTTTCTCTGCTCTCGAGCCGATGTCCCCGCTCGATCCAGCCGTGCCGGGCTCAGCCGTTGGAGACGCGGGGCTGGCGGCGGTGCCGCTTCCCGAGCTTGTGGGGGAGGACGCTGAGGTCCGGAGGGAGGACGCGGAGCTTGCGCGGGATCTCGCGGCAGAGCCGGGGCGCTCGCCGAATCGCTCTGGTTTCATTAAACCGCTCCGGGCCGCTCCGCTTCGCTTCGGTCCCTCCGAGGAGCGGCGCCGGGTGGCACCCAGCCCCCGGCCGCGCCGCTCGGCCGGTAAAATGACGGAAAGAGCCCGACCCCAACGCCGTTGCCTCGCTGCGGGGAGACGGGGGAAGCGGTTTGGGGCGATAACGCTCGGCATCCGGGCCCGGGTGGCGGTGGGCGCGGGGAAGGGGAGAAGCCCCTCGGAAGCCAAACGGATCCTGGAGCGGCAGCAGGGTTTAGTTAGCGACGCGCGGGAGCGAGCGGAGGGCCCGCCTCGGGTTTTTCAGGAGCACCCGGCTTTAGCTGTACGCGAGGCGGCGGCGTTCGCCCTGGGCCGGAGAGCAGGCGGTGGAGGATTTTTGGTGCTGGGGTTGGACCGAAGTCGCGCGAGCCCGTGAAAAATCCACGATAGCCGCAGCGATTAAAAGCGCTCCCGGAGCGGAAATAATTTCGCCGAGGGGAGCGGCGAGCTCCCGCCCGTCGACGCGGCCTAAGCGCGCGCCGGGAGCCAGTTGTCGTGGTGCCCTCGCCTGTCCCAGCTCCTGCCAGGCGGGAAGCGCGCTGCTCCATGGCCGCTTTTCTCCAACGGGAAAGCGTTCCCGTCTCCACAGGAGCTGCGGCGCCAGGACCGCTGGCTTTGGGTTTAATTTCACGGCTGGTTCCGGCTCCCGAACCGCAGCGCTGCGGGGAGGGAACAACTCCTCTTCGAACAGCAAAAAAAGAAAAGAAAAATAAAATAGATGGTGGACGCACCCACCCCGGGTTTATCCCATCGCCCCCGGGTTTATCCCGTCACCCCTGGGTTTATCCCGTCCCTGCCCCCAGGTTTATCCCGTCCCCCCAGGTTTATCCCCGTTCCCCCAGGTTTATCCTGTCCCTGCCCCAGGTTTATCCCGTCGCCCCTCGTTTTTTAGGCCCTGGCAAAGGCGAGATGACCCGAGCCCCCCGGGCGGGGAAGGAGCCGTTCCCCTCTCCCCGCTGCGACGCGTTTGAATCCGGTCGCGCGCGCGCCGAAGCCTTTCGGGCCCGAGCGCGAGCTGGCGGGAGCTGGCGGGCAAAGGGCACGCGGAGCCGTGCCGGTGCCAACGCGGCGCGCGAGTCGCAGCTTGACGGGGCTCCGGCCCGGGCTCGCGCTCCGCGGGCGCGCGGTGGGCCCCGCAGCCCGGACGCCATGCCGTCAGCGCGGGCTCCGCGGCCCCGGGTGCAGCCACCCACGCGCTCCTCGGGCCCCGCGGCCCCCCAAGCCTCTTCCAGCTGCCTCGAAGACCCCGGGAGCTCGGCTGCGTTCCCCTTTTGGGGTGATTTCCAACAGAATCCCAATTATTTCTCCGCTTCTGGTTTCCTAAGTCCTTCCTTGCGCTGGAACCACTGGTGTGGACTGGTCCTCGGCCCTCCTCCTCCTCTTCCTCCTCTCACTAAAGGTTCGTGTCCCAGCTCCTGCGAGCGTGGGGCAGCGGGGAGCCCGGCCCCGAACCCCGCTTTGCCGCTGGGGTCCCTTGGCTTGGGGTGAAGGGAGACAGCTGAGACCGGCCCAACTCACTGCACGTGGACGCTGAGGAGGGGGTGAAGGGAGCTCCTGTTCGCGTGCGAGGGCTCCCAGCGCTGCCAGCGTGGGGGGGACACCCCAAACCCGGCCCCGGGAGCACTCGGGGACCCCATTGCCCACCCCCGCTGAGCGATTCGGGGTAAATGGGGTGGGGGGTGGGTTTGGGGACCCCGCCGCTGCGTTCGTGTCCCTGCGGTACCCGCGGTCCTCCTCGCACCCTCCCCCAAAAAAAAAAAAAAAAAAAACCCAAAAAAAACATGTGGGGGGCGTTCGTGCCCCGTCACAACGGAGGGGCCAGGTCTGGCCAGCCCAGGCGGAGACGATCCGATCCGGGAAAAAAAAAAAAAAAGGAAAAAAAGGAGAAAAAAAGGAAAAAAAATCCAAGCCGAGCCCGCGGGGGCCGTGACTCAGACGTGCCGGCTGCCGCCCGGGGGTCCGCACGCCCCCACTCCCCCCGGGGAAGGGACCGGGAGGGGGGGGGGCAGGTCCACAGCGCATCCCCCCCTCCGCCCCTCACCGCACCGCCGCGGCACCCCCGCTCCCGGGGCGAGCCCCCCCCCCCCATCACCCACCCGTCTGCGGCAGCGCAGCCCCCGCCGCCGCCTCCCTTTCCCAGTTTGCGGGATGGGCTCTCCCAGCGCGCTGTGGCGGAGGCTGCGGCGCTGAGCGCCGCTCTGGTACCCGCCGGCGATTTTTTTATTTATTTTATTTTATTTTTTAATTTTTTTTTTTTTTCCTTTCTCTCCGCATCCCTCCCGGAGCATCCTTCCCGGGGACGGGCTGGAGCGGAGCGAGGGCTGAGAGCAGGTAAGGAGAGGGGGGGGGGGGGAGAAAAAACCTCACCTTTTTAGCAAGCGCACCCCCCCCCAATCCGCGCTGCTTTTAATTAGCATCCTCCGCCTAATGAGGGGCTCGGCTTCTCCCCCCCCCCGCTCGCTGGGGCCATTTTGTCCGGAAAACCCTCGCCTCCAGCCTCGCTCCGTGGGGTTTTTTTTTGTTTTTTTTTGTTTTTTTCCCTGCGTGTTCAGCATCCTCCGGTCCCCCCCCCACCCCCCCCCCGCTGCGGCCGGGCAGCGCTGCCCACGGCGGCCGGGGTTTGGTGGCGGGGGTACCGGTGCGTTTTTGGGGAGGGGGCTGGCGAAGGGGGGGGGGGAAGATGACCTTGGGCACAGGCACAAACTCTTCTCCCCTGTCGCCATGTTCTTGGCATCACGCGAAAAGGGCTGCAGAAGGGTGGGGGGGTGTGGAGCGGGGGACGCGGACCCTAAGGTGGGACCCCCGAGGGGGCTTCGGGCTGCGTCGATGGCTCAGGCGCGTGGCAGGGGCCGCGTCCACGGCCCCGTAACCTTGGCCAGGGCCAGGACGGGGCCGGCAGGGCCAGCGGCGTGGTTTCGCACCCCGAAGAGCGTTTTTGGGGCCCCCCCAGCCCCCCAGTCTCGCCTGCGGTCTGCGCCTCCCTCAGGAAACCAAACCCCCGGGCTCGGAAGCGGCATCACGCGGCGTTGCCTCGGCCGCTCGAGGCTCTCCGGCTCACGCAGAGCGGCCTCTCCATCGCGGAGCCGAGCCGTGACCTTGCTCCCCGGCCCGTCCTCTTCCTCAGACCGCTGTCAGCCCCCTCGGGGCTCCCCTCTCCCCTTTTCCCGGCCCCCGTACCCCACTCTCCGGATCGCGGCGCCGCGGCCGCGCTGGGAGGCAGCGCGCGGAGCCGCCGTCCCGGCCGGAGCGAAATGACCTTGGCCATCGACCGCCTGGGTCCAGGCCCTGGGCGGCCGGGGGGGGTTCATCCCCGGAGGGGGTCGGGGGGCTCCCATGGGTGGGCGCGGGGCCCGAGCGCCGCGGGCAGGGGGTGTTGGAGCCGTATTTTTTTCTTTTACGCCTGCCGGCTTCTTGCGGAATTTGGGGGGGGGGGGGGGGGGGGGGGGGGGGGGGGGGGGGGGGGGCCATGGCATGCCGCAGCCCCCTCCCGGGTCCCCCGCTGGCTCCCACCCCCGTTATTTGGGAAGGGCTAATTTTAGCCGCCCCGCCGTGCCGGGGGGGACACGGTGCCGGTTGCATCCCCCTCCCCGCGGCTCAGCTCCCGCCTCGCCGCCCGCTGCCGGAGATAAAAATAGGGGTTGGGGTTTTTTTTTTTTGGAAGGGGGATCGCACCCAGGCTGGGGGGGGGGGGGCTGCGCATCCATCCCTGTCACGAGCTGCGCTGGGCTCTGCGAGGCTCGGGGGGCGGGGGGGGCGCCGCCTGCCCTTGGCCTTCGTGGTGCATGGAGGGGGGGGACGCCGGGGGTGCAGGGTGTGGGGACGGGGGGGGTTGGAGCTTGGGGGGTGTAGTTGGGCCCCCCCTCTCTTCCCAAAGGCCTGACCCCAACCTGCCTCCTCGAGCCCCCTGGGTTTGGGGGCCGGTGCAGGTTTGGGGACCACTGTGACCTTGGGGGGGGGGGCCCATCCCCTCGCCATCCCGCCCCATCCCGAACGGCGAGGGATTCCCACCTTGGATCCCACCCCGAGGGCAACGGGGATCCAGACCCTGCGGAATGTGGGCGCCCACGGGAGCTCTGAGCCCCCCGCGCGGGATGGGGGGGCACCTGGGCATGGAGGGGGGGGGCTGGCACAGAGCCGGTGTCCCCCATCCCGTCACCTCCCCTGGGGTGACCCCCAGCCGCCTCGCCGTGGGGCAGGGGTGCCCCACATCCCCCTCTTTCCATCCGAGATGGGGGAAAAGTGCCCGGGGTGCTGGCGGGGGGAGGTCGGAGCGGAGCAGACCCCGGGGCGAGGGGGGGGCACGTGGGTGGTTCCCACCCTAAAATGGCCCCTGGTTGTGTCTGGGCTCCCCAGGTCCGGGCCGGGGTGTGTCCCCCCCGCGTCCCCTCCCGGCCGGCGCCACGCGGATGGGTAGCGCCGTCGCCCGTCTCCCCCCATCCCGCCGCGATCCCTGGGCGTGAGGGCGCAGCACCCCCCCCCAATCGCGCAGAGAGACCCCCCCCCGCTCCCGCCGTCCCGCCCCCATCCCGCCGCCGCCATGGATGAGAGTTTCCGAGACCGGACGGCGTTCATCCGCGGCGCCAAGGACATCGCCAAGGAGGTGAAGAAACACGCGGCCAAGAAGGTGAGCAAGGGCATGGACCGCGTGCAGGACGAGTACACCAAGCGCTCCTACTCCCGCTTCGAGGAAGAGGAGGACGATGAAGACTACGCCCCCCAGGACGGCTACTACCGGGGGGGCGAGGGGGCCAACGAAGAGGAGGGGGCTTCCAGCGACGCCACCGAGGGCCACGACGAGGAGGACGAGATCTACGAGGGCGAGTACCAGGGCATCCCCCGGCACGAGTCGCTGAAGAGCGGGAGCGGCTGGGCGCGGCGGCGGGCGCCGGCGCCTTCGACGACAGCGAGGGCCAGCGGCGGAAGGAGCGGGAGGAGCTGGCGCAGCAGTACGAGCTCATCCTGCAGGAGTGCGGCCACGGCCGCTTCCAGTGGACCCTCTACTTCGTCCTGGACTGGCCCTCATGGCCGACGGCGTGGAGGTCTTCGTGGTGGGCTTCGTCCTGCCCAGCGCCGAGAAGGACATGTGCCTCTCCGACTCCAACAAGGGCATGCTGGGTGAGGTGTGGGGGGGGGATTGCGGGGTGGGGGGGGGACATGGGTGGGAGAGATGGGGGCACGGGGGGAGATGCGGGGAGTGATGAGAGGATGGGGGGGGGGGGAGATGGGGGATATGGGGGATGTAGGGGATATGGGGGGGGTATGGGGGGACGTAGGGATATGGGGGGACGTGGGGGATTTGGGGGGGTATGGGGGATATGGGGGGATACAGGGGGACGTAGGAGATATGGGGGGGTTATGGGGGGGACATAGGGGAGATAGGGGACAAGGGGGGACATAGGGAATATGGGAAACATGGGGGGATGCGAGCAGGTGGGGATGTGAGGGACAAATGGGAAACGGGGACGGGGACACAGGGAGATGTGGGGAGAGATGAGGAGATGGGGATACGGGGGGGGATACGGGGGATAACGGGGGTGGGGGGGTCATAGGGGATATGGGGACACGGATGGCCATAGGGGATATGGGGGGTATGGGGGAGATAGGATTTATGGGGGGACATGGGAAATATGGGGGGACATGAGCAGATGGGGCGATATGGGGGGATACTGGGGGCATAGGGGACATGGGGGGATGCAGACAGGGAGGGACAAATGGGAAATGGGGGGACGGGGGGACAGGGGGAGAGAGGAGCAGATGGGGATGGGGGGACAAAGGGGAGATGGGGGGACGGGGGGACGGGGGAGATGGGGGGAGAGAGGAGCAGATGGGGATGTGGGGACAAAGGGGAGATGGGGGGACATGAGCAGCTGGGGACATGGGTGGCACTGGGGGATGGGGGCTGGGGGAGACATGGGGGGGACACGAGCGGGTGGGCGTATGGGGCGACACGGGGTGTGGGA